>NC_073379.1:33076782-33274282 GCF_028641065.1 Leucoraja erinaceus | reverse complement strand
ATCGGAGAGAGGTGACTTCGATTATGAAGCTGGCTCGACCCGGTCATATGGGGGCCAGAGGCCTGAGGAAGCAACACCTGGTTCATGGTTGTGTTCTATTTCCTCCCCTGAAATACTCCGTTGAGGCTCCAGAAGGGAGCAAGGACTCGGAGTCACTAGCAGGCCCAACCTGTCTGGTAAGTACAATAAATAAATGAATATGCAAACAAACACATATTTAAAGGGGCTGCTGTGAAACCAGCAACAGAGTGAAAAACCGACGGCCATTTGTTTCCACTTCGGAGTCGCTGGCAGCGCCGGTCTGCACAGCTAGTTCCGATTCGGCTCCTAGAGGGAGCAGCTTGGCAACCCCGAATCGGGGAAAAGCCAAAGCCAAGTCTGTGAGACAAGTCCTGTCGGATGATTCGGGACAAGAGGATTCTGTCCCCATATCTATGGCAGATGTGATTGGCCGTTTGTCTCAACTGGAACATCTGATGGAACAGATGGTGGCACAAAATATGCTCCATGTTACGGAGGCATGCACAGGCAGTTCGAGCCATATGCCTGTGGCAAAACCTGGTTCAAGGTTGCAATATTCCTCCCACTCGGATGAGGGGAGTGTCGGAGATCAGTATGGTGCTGACTCCGTATATGAATATGTACCTGAATCCCATGCTTTAATGCATGATATGCGGGAGTTGCATAAGGAAGAGCTGCCTGCTCTTGCCTCTAAATTTGCTGTTCTCTCAGGGACGAGCAAGCCACTACAGGAGGAGTTGGCCAGCAGCATCAGCTACCTAACATCACACCAGCTGAAGGAAGATGTTATGCTGGAAACGGCTGGGAGATATCCCAGTCCGGGAAATTGCAAAACCTGGGATGTTCCCATAGTCAATGCTACCATTGGGAATAAACGTAGCGTGGCCTGCACAATAAAACTCCAGCAAGGCTTGTAGGTCGAAGAAGTAGTTTGCCCCATTTAGCTGTAATTGTTATATGGTTATATGGTTATATATGGGTGACAACCAATTTCTCAAATATAGCTGTGTGGCTGATAAGGCTAATTTAGTAAAATACAGTATGTTCAATATCATCCAGATTGGCCATGACACTTATTTGTTAGCATTGTGCAGTCGAAACACTGATAATAGTGATTTGGTGAATAATCTGGAAACTGGAGTTAGCCCATTTTGTAACACTACTGAGTGTATCATTGCCTCATCCAGTTAAATTTCAAATATCTTCGACCCTGTGAGCGGAAATGATCACATGGAAGTTATTCACTCATTGGAGCTTCTGCTCCATCAACCGCTCCATGCGGGATGTATGATCACAGTTGCTCCTGCCGGCGGTGAGTCTTCACAGCCTGACTCGTCCGAGTCTTCGGCCTGTCCGACCTCTGCTTGGCCTTCCCACCAGTCTTTGGTGTCGATTCCGACTGTGCAGGTGCCAGGTCAGAGACTGCTGATCAATAGCGATCCAGGTGCAGTCTACCGTTGCTGACTGCACGCAATTCCGCGGTCCTCCGCAGTCAGTCTGGATGCTGGTCCATTCCTGTAACATATTCTCACAAAATAGCACAAAACGACCTTCGAGTAAGGAATTTATGTGCATGTCCTTTTTAAACCTTCTGCTGCGGGGCAACGCTCCTCCCGAGCCTGGTCTCGTGGTCGTAGTTTGTTACAGCTGGGGTTCCCTCTGTGGTCCTTGTAGAAAGACTTCCATTGCAGGTTATTTCTCCCCCGAGCTTTTTCTCTGCGGTCCCTTATAGCAGGGCTTCTCCGCGATGTTCTCCAGTCAGGGCTCCCCCTCCCCCAATCTGGGTATCCCCGCAGTAAGTGCAGCCGGGATATCCCCGTGGTCCCTATAAAAGGGATAGCCATGATTTACAAAGTCGGGGGGGGGGGGGGGGGGTGGGGGGTGGGTGGGGGGGGGGGGGGGGGGGGGTATATGAAGCCACTGGTTTAACTGCCAGCGGCTCAGTAGGCGACTTACCGTCGTCCGCTCCTCGCATCCCGCAGTCTAAGGAGCGGGTTTTCCAGGTGCCTCCGGCACCAATATGAAGTCGCTGGCTCCACCGCCAGCGGCTCGAAGGCGCATCCCCCGCTGCCCGCTCCCCGTATTCCACGGTCTCCCGAGCGGGTTCTCCACCAATATGAAGCCGCTGGTTCTACCGCCAGCAGCTCAAAGGTGAATTCGCCGTCGCTCATTACCCGCAATCTGCGGTCTTCCGAGCGCCTAGGTCTGTGGGCGGGATTCCCCGTGTCCGGGTTCCCTGAAGTTCATGACTGGGGTCTCCCCTCCATCCCGACTTCGCCCCGGACTTTTAGCAGGACCTCTAAGTAGAGGTTCCTGCAAGAAGATTTAAACCTGAAAAGCTTTTTAAAAACTTACCTCAGGTCTGTTGCTGGCAGGAGAATCACGTCCACCCTGCCAGTCGTAACGCAATGCAATAGATGATATGACACACATGCGTACTGGCGAGGTCTTCACGTAGTCACTCACATGACTCCACAGTAAAATATAAAGATTAAATGAGAACTTACCGTTTGAAGTTTGATCTTTATTTTATAAGAAGTTGAAGTGTGCCATACACTCCCAGCCCTGATTCTCATAAAAGATCATCCGTTAACTCTAGTTTCGTTAATCTTTCTATAGTTTAAGTTCAGCAACTGTCCCTCACTTCAACTTCTCATAAAATAAAGATCAAACTTGAAACGGTAAGTTCTTGTTTAATCTTTCTATTTTAAATTGTTCAGTTTTGGTCATGATTGTGTGAACAGTAAATAACGTTCTTTGCTTCTTGTCAGATATTCAAGTCAAAACATATTGTATTTCATACGTTTTCAACTAGTTCATTGTCAAGAATACTATTCTCAGCATTAGGTAGCTCTCCTTCAAGCCTACTAAATCTGTTGAATGAATGCAGCCTGAAAATATATTGATTATTTACGACCCATTAGTTTCCATGAAAGCCTAACGGACGAAATGATCTACTATTGAAGGAACTGAGCAGTGTGTCTCTCAGCTTCTCTCTACTCTTGATAAAGTAACTCTGAGGCACCAGTGAATTAGCCAATAATAGATTTTCCTAAATGCTAGCCAGATTTTCGTAACTTTACTGTGTAATTTTCCTGAGATATTCAGAAGAGATTTAGATTCTTCAAATAAAAGCAAAATTGGTGAGTTTCAAAGCTGATCCAGGCACACAGTCACACAGCATCATTTCCCTTCATTAACTATTAATCATTTTACAATGCAAAGTTATTTCAAAGTGTGTTGTCTGCCTCTTGAGACTTTATTGCTTTTCATTGATTGAAACGGCCTGCCATTTCTTTACTGTTTCTCATTATCACTCCTTTGGGATGCCAATAAACGTAACAAAACAAAATAAACCTCCTTGACAATGTTGAATATTGTAGTATTTAAGAACTGCTCTATATCATAGCTCTGCAAATAGATCATTGTAAAGTAGCAGGCTAATCTTTCCCATATCCGATGACATTCTTTGTCCTTGATCCAAGCACTTTGTTTGTTTCAAGACACACTCTATGTGTACCAGTTCATCTCAACATTAGAATTCACTGATAGAGAAGTAAGTTGAAGATCTAGAAAAACACTTTTCAAAATAAGTTCAGTTTTAGGTGCAATTTCCACAGGAATTGTTAAATGCATTCAAAGCAGATAATGTTCTAATTTGTACGGAAGTCATTTACGCATAAATATAATATAATATAACACCATGTTTTTAGTTATATTGTTGCTGTAAGGAATTAGATATCTCAACAATAAACTTCACAATTCCAATATCCTTCCAGCAGGGAATGTTTTAAATAGTATAAGCTCAATAATCTGTAAAACTAACAACTGTGTTTATAATCAGCTCATTACATGACAGAATTCCCTCCAGCCAGTTTGGAAGTACTGATTAGACAAATTGCAAAAGCTGAAATGTATTTTAGTAGATATATCCCAATTGTTGTTGGTTACATTATTTGCATAGGCCTAAGTCTAATAATAACTTACAAATAGTAGTTACACTTATCACAGTCTGCAACATCCAAGGAATTAGAATATCTCCTGATGATTTCAATTCTTTACTCCATTAAGGGGACTGAAGATTTGAAACATATTAAATCATTCAGATTTGTTTAAGCCCAGCAATGGGCTTAAGTAGCTGAGATGCATTGCAGTCTCTACGGCAATTTATTGTAAAAAGATTATTTAAAATTGCCCCCCATATCATATCCCCCATGTTATGATGAATGACATGAAGAACATCCATGTTCTTCCCTTGGCTGATAGTTACTGCACTTGCCAACTGATGGTTCATGGCATTTAATTGGGTCAGATATATAAATACTGTGGCAAATGAGCCAGTTGGAGGCTGCTAACTCTTCCCATCCTTATTCTCCCTCTGCACTGAGGCGATCCAGGCCTCAGATGTTTTTACCCCACCGGGCGATGATAAGTCAGTCCCGCGGCTCAACCGAGCTCCACGGCCTGGGGTGGTCGAAGCTGCCGAGATGTCACCCTCCAGTCCAGCGGACGCAGCTGTTGCTGCGGGAGCTCCGGAAAAACAGGCACCAACCTGTGACCTGCGAGCTTCCGACGATGTCGTCCACTGGCCCGTGGCTGAGCCCCGGATTCAGGTCGCCACCGCCGGAATGCTGCCTCAGCCACCGGAGCACCACCTCAACCTCGAGTCAGGCTGTCCTCACCGGAGCACTGCCTCAGCCCCGAGTCACGCCGCTGCCACGGAACGCCGGAACGCCGCCACATAATAATAAAAACACACACCCCCGAACTCGGCCAGCCTCACGTTGTAAGTCCTGGCTGGCTCTGCCTCTGGAGCCTCGAGGTCGGTCGCAGTTGGAGGCCGCCAGCTCCACCAGCTCCGCCATTAGGCCTCAGCGCAGACGGACGCAGAGGAATGGGGATACGACAGAAAGAGTCGCATTCCCTCGAAGGGAGAGACAGAAAACCATGTTTCACCCCCACCCCCACACATGACAGAACCTAATATCAAAAATTTGACTAAAACAAGACAAAAAAAACAACAACAAAAAGTAAAAACAGACGGACTGCAGGCGAGCCACAGTCGTTCAACAGCGCCGCCACTTCCGGATCTGCGGTACATTCATATTCTTCAAATTTACTATTGAAATCATTGTTAACTTTTGTCATTCTAAAATACTCTGAGTTTTGTGGAGGGGTATTGTGGAGTTTATTTTATTGTGGAATTGATTTGGATGTGCAAATTGTATGTTGTGGGAATCTAATTGTTCTGTGTGAAGTTTTTGGCCAAAATGAATCACAAGGCATGAAAGAGCTAATTGCTATTGCATTGCTTACTGAGATACTTCACAAGATCGTGTGGCTTGTATTTCTCTCAGACAGGCTTTCTCTAGTGGAGCAGATAAAGAGCTAGAACTGATAAGCAGCTAGATGGCACAGAAAAACAAGTCCTTGGCTGATGCTTCTTGGGACATTACTTAATGTCATTGGTATTCTGCATGGTTAATTTGAGTGGACCTGCATTCTTATGGCAGTTGTTTCACATATGTGGAGAAAAATAAACGCTGTTTCTCCATGTTTAGTTCTGACTGGTGACAGAGAGCACCTTCCCAGACGACCTCAGAGGTCTGGATGGTTCATAATGTGGTAGAAGATCAAATGTGTTTTTTCCCTAGACCATTGTGAACAATATATATCTTCTAGATGCGCTGGGACGCATCCTCAGTGATGTGACCTCGAGTCATCGTGTGTTTCGGGTCTCACAACATCAGACACCCTCACCCAGGCAACCCAGTCGGGGTTGATCAGGCCCCGACTCGCATCCCAGCAGCAACCACCCATGGATCAGCCATCTTAATAATTATTCTGCGGGGGTTGGGAGACTCTAGTGCGTGGAGGGACTGCACGAGGGATTATCTGGATTTCAAGGTCAGATCTATCAATACCCCATCTCTATGCCAGTCGAAGTAACATCCTAGAATTAGACGGTGCAGCAACAGTTTATGATCACCACAGGCCTAGACTGTAATCTGCTGATCCGAGATTTGTTATGTATATTTCAGTTAAAGATTGTATGTGGAAATACTTGAATAACTGTGACCCCTTGGACAATAAAGAGACAGTGTTACTCCCTGGTGGTTCCTAACACTGGAAGATGAGCCCCTGTTCCATCCCACCTTAGCCTATTTCCGGAGTGGCAGGAACAAAGAGCTAGAAACATTTGTTTAATCCCGTGAAGGAACTAGATGGGATGTAAACCTTTTGGCATTAGTAACTGGCCCACAGGAACAGCAAAGTATGCTGAGATGCCTTCGGAATTGTGGAAGCAGGACTATGAGGTTTCCCCACATATAACAAAGAAAGTGAACTCCCCGTCTCATGCAAAGGATTTAGGAGCTATGGTTAATGTGATTAGTGATTGGTCTGGCGAATCCAAACACGAGCCAGGAACAAGAACTGTCTAATAATTTTACTGTTCAATTTTATCAGTCACCAAGGATGGTTACTACACAGCTATGTCATCATCTGGGGAGTGAGGTAACAGAGTATGTGGACCCACAGGTGTGGACAGAAACTCTACTCAGGTAGGATGCGTCCAGATTAACCTCATCCAAGTAGCTCCCCAGAAAATGTAACACTGCCCTCTATATGACAGTACTCGCTGAAGCAGCAGGCAAGCTTGCAATATAAGTATTGTACCATCAATTCGGCATCCTTTCTCGCCAAACGAGGTTTCGGCCCGAAACGTTGCCTATTTCCTTCGCTCCATAGATGCTGCTGCACCCGCTGAGTTTCTCCAGCTTTTTTGTGTATCACCGGAGGAACAAGCTGAGTCAGGGCACGACTGCCTATTTGTGATTAAAGAAGATACCTCGGTTTGGGAAGATTTAACAGATATTCCCATGACAAACCCCGACTTAACTCTATGTAAATGGGAGTGCATCAATTGGATCTCTAGGTGAAAGACTTTCAGGATATGTATTTATAGACCAGGATGGCAATGATGTGGAAGCGGCAGTCTTTGAAACACCATTGTCTACCAAACAAGCGCAACTGTTTGCCATAAAATAACAAATATTTTAATGTGAAATAATGTGCACGCTGCGCACATCATGAGCGCGAAGCGTGAAGTCCCTCGATGCCAGGGTCCAGGACCCGCTTTAAGGCTCTGAGCCTTACTTTGGAGCATTTTTGCACCATATTTATAACCAATATTTCAGAAATTAACAAGAATCTGAGGTAGCTTTTTCACACAAAGGATGGTGGGTGTATGGAACGAGTTGCCAGAGGAGGTAGTTAAGGCCAGGGACTATCCTAATGTTTAAGAGACATTTGGACATGTACATGGATAGAACAGGTTTAGATGGATATGGGCAAAATGGGTGTGAGTGGGACTAGTGTAGATGGGACATGTTGGTCGGTGTGGGCAAGTTGGGTTGAATGGCCTGTTTCCACACTGCATCATTCTATGACTAAAAAGATAAGAAGTAAAATGCACGTAGATAAGTACAGCAGATTTGAAAGAGGAGTGAAATGTAAAGGCAGAGGCCCCCCCCCCTTCGGATGGCCATGCAAGAGTCTGCATCTTAGGGAAGAACTTGGGAATCAACGTTTATACTGACTTCAGATATGGAGTGATCTGTGACTTTGGTCAGTTGTGGAAAGATAGGGGATTCTTAACTTCAGCAGGAACACAGACATCCCATCAGAAATTTATATCAAACCTTTACAAGCCCTTATTTTGCCAAAACAAATTACCAAGAAGCTAAGGAAGTGTCCCAACGGCGCAAAGTGGTGGTACCTAAAATAATGAGGCAGACTAAAAGCATAGACAAAGATAAGTCATCCTCGGAAAATCCAATGCCAACCATTCAAGATGTCGTTAGATTACAGGAGGATACTGCAGGTCAAGATATAGAAATGTGGAAACAGCTCGGTTGTAAAGTTGATTGCATGTTGGGATATGGCCGGGGCAGGGCAAACATGTATGTCAGATGAACTTGCGATGTGGGTTATTGAATGTATAAACTTTTCAACTCACTGTGGTGCCCGAGCAACTGGTGATATGCTTTTAGATACATGGTGGCATCCAAAGTTACAGATTCTGGCACAAGAGATAGGTAGTCGTTGTCTGACCTGTCAGCAATATAACCCCGGGGAGGGTATAACCTGCGAATAAGGGAGAACCATTTTACCCATGGATCCCTTTGAGACCTTCCAGGTGGACTACATTGAGTTGGAAAGATGTCAGTTTTATAAATATGTATTAGTTATTGAAGATGTCTTTAGTAAATTAATTGAAGCTTATCCTACCACGGGCAACAGCGATTCTACGGTTGTTGAAGTACTTATGAAATAAATTTTATCCAGGTATGGAATCCCAACTGGGCTGAGTTTGGATAATGGCCCTCATTTTGTGGGAAAGGTGACCAAAGAATTCTGTGTTCAGATGGACATCCAACAGTAATTGCATTGTGCCTATCGGCCACAGGACTCGTTGAAAAGAGCCAATCAAACATTGAAAACTAAACCTGCCAAATTACAGATTGAAACAGGGACCATTCCGGATGTGTGGCACTATTCCGGATGTGTAGCACCCCAGCAGGGAAGGCTCGGTTGAGTCCAGCAGAGATTGTATATGGCCGTCCACTAACAACCCCATGGAACCAGAATAGTACAAAGGCTGTTCACTTTCTTCTCATGACAATGGAAATGACTAACTATATTTTATCATTAACCAGGACATTGAAAGATGTACACTCTAACCACTACATCTAAAATTGGACCTGGTACTTGTGTAATGATGAAGAATTGGATGAGGAAGAGACTGGACATTCGGTGGGAAGGGCATTACCTGGTCCTTCTAACAACCCCTACCGCAGCCAAGGTGGAGGGGAGGGACGCGTGGGTTCATTTTCACCATCAGTTTGGTGCCTAAGACATAAAAAGCTAGCCTCTTCTTTATTTTAAGAAATCCCTTTCTTGGATAAATCACGATGGACATACCATTGTTGTTCACCTATCTTGGGACGTTGAAAGCCATCGGATCTGTGAAAAACAGAGTATGCTGATGTAATCTATCACCTATGTGAAGGAGCTGCACGGCAATAGCAAGGAAGGAGAATCATAATTATGGAGTATTGTCATGTTACCATGCTCCTTGTAAATTTGATTACGCATGTCAAAAGGAGGGAGTGAAAGTCCATGTGTCTATTTAGATGAAGGGATTACAAGTAACATTAGCAGATTTGCAAATGACACAGCCGGTTGGCAGTGTGAAATGTGAAGTGGATTATATGGGAATGCAGGGGGACTTCGATAGGTTGGGTGAATGGGCAGATGCATGGTAGATACAGTATAATGTAGATAAATGTGAGGCTATTCACTTTGGTGGCAAGAACAGGAAGGCAGATTATTATCTGAATGGTGTCAGATTAGGAAAAGGGAAGGTGCAACGATACTTGGATGTGATTTTACATCAGTCACTGAAAGTAAGCATGCAGGCACAGCAGGCAGTAAAGAAAACTAGTGGCATGTTGACCTTAATTGTGAGAGGATTAGAGTTTACAAGTCCTTCTGCAGTTTTACAGGAACCTAGTGAGACCACACCTGGACTAATGAGTGCAGTTTTGGAGAGCTGGACTTGTATACTTGGAGTTTGGAAGGATGAGAGGGAATCTTATTGAAACATATAGGATTGTTAAGGGTTTGGACACGCTAGAAACAGGAACGGGGTACTGATTGTGGATGGTAAGCTATGATAACATGGAATGGCGGTGCTAATAAGAGAACAGTTGGACAACATGAAGGAAGCAAGTGACTGGGGTAATTGGGGATTTGGCAGCTGGTCAGACTGGCTAATCAACATGGCTATGTACCTAGTTATTGTGATTATTTGTTTTTTTTGCAGGATTAGCAGTTGTAAAATGTGTATTGGGGAGGGTGCAGACAGCACTGGAAAGCATAGGTGCTCCAAGAATGTTATTGGTAAGACAGGATGAAGTGTGTGATAAAGCAAAGACTGAGTATGTTGATAGGGTGCAGGAAGAGTTTGAATGACTGGGAAGGATAGAAATAGGTAGGAACATGGGGAATTATCATGGAATGATAAAAGGCAGCAATGAGAATATGTCAAATTGGGGATACTTTAAGACTAATGTTTAAGTATTCTGAGTTAAGTATGAATTTCTTTATTTAGACATCATTTAGTTAAGTTTCATTATCCATGTGATACTGTAGCTGTTGGGCTAGAATCACCATCCTTTGTAAGTTACCTCCCACTGTATCAACCATATATATATGCTAATTCCTTTGTTTGAGCACATGTGTTTCTCCGTATCCACTGGGAGAGCTTCCCAGGGTGGTACAGAGAAACCTGGTCACCATGGTGAAATAAAGGATGATTTAAAATATTCTAGTCAGTGTTTTCACTAAACGGACTAAGGGATATAAATACCGGGATTATCAATGGAATATGTTTTGCTTATTTTGATGAGTATAGCTTCAACACTCTTGTAGCCTCAGAATATTTGATACAAAGCCACCAAGTTGATAAGCACTCAGTCACTGTTCAACTGTTTGCATCAGTGGTGTGAAGTCTTCTCAGTTAACACAGCCAATCTATGACCTCTACAGCCAAGAAAAAACAGGCAAATGGAACCTTCAAGTTCCACTCTATTCCATAAGCATACACCGTTGCATACATTGCATAGCAGCAGTCAAGATCATGGAATCTTGTAGAACTAACCTATTTATGTAAACAAGAGGGTTTCATGATGATGGTTCAGTACCAATTTCGCATAAGCAAGTGGGATAGGGAAGAACATTTTGATCTTATTAGTGATAAGTGAAATAAAATAAAATCAAAACTGCTATGCACAAGCCAGTGAGAGTTTAGTTGGAAAAGGTGTAAGTAACATAGCGCTCATTACAGGATGGAAAAGATGGCCGATCAAAACTCAAGGAAGCTGGTACTGGACTCTTGGGTTAGGAGCGTGTCAACTGAGTGTGCCCAAAGTGAGGACACTGGCAAATCTGAACATCATGTGAAGGGGACCATGCACGGAGGAAATTGTCATCTTCTGTTGACTCGAAAATCCCAAAGGACTAGTGTGCTGTCGCTGTCTTTACCTCTTGATTTGACTTGACTTTACCTCTTGTTTTGACTGCAGTTCTAATACAAGATGTCATACTGAATAGTACAAAAGGAGGAGATTCTCTCATTAAATTCCACCTACAAATGATGATATTAACATTACGTCAATTTGTTGTTTCATAGAATGTGGAAACAGTTGCTAAAATATAAGGACCAATGATAAAGGGTCTATAATATATGGGTAGATTTTGATAGATAAAGAATAATTCAGGATACAAAAAGACCCTTACTTTAATTATTCTGCAGGAATCACGTCAATTCATCATCATGTTTTATTTAGATGATTCTTACAATCTCATAAGAAACCAAGAATAACATAATTTCTTATAGGTCTCTGCTGAATTTCTGGCAGACAATTAAAAGAAACGCAAAGGAGATCAATACTAACTCACCATCCAAAGCGGGATTCAGGTGTGATCATTGATTATAATTGTTAAATTATGAAGCTTTTATTATTGCCGGTTAGAGCATTGTCAATGCAAGTGTGTAAGGTAATCCCATAGCTATGATTGTAAGGGAGGGGTAGGATGTGGATTACAGGGAGCCACCAAAGGTTATTTGTGCATCTCCTGAGATCAACATGAACAAACCAAGAGTAAAGCCATTGCTAAGTATTATCATACCGACACGTTCCAAATGGGAAGTTAGTTTGGAATAGTAACTTGGTTGATTATTGCAGAAATATCTAGAAAAATAAAGTGGAATGAACCCCTGTGATTGTTATTATGAAAGATATTATGGATGATGAGAAGGCTTCTCTGCTGGAGTGCTGGCGTCACAGGGCTGAACATGGAAAGCTGGTGAAATGGAGCCAATGATTGATTTGGACCATTGATGAAACGACCAAATTAAAATGTTTACAGTAGTTGAAGGAAAACGAACGGGTAAAAACGGAGTCATTGCAGCAGTGGAAGCCGACAAGCGATGCGGCAGAAGGTTTCCTGGTGAGCTGCGGCCATAGCCGACAGCAGGCCTGGCTCACCTGCCACAGAACCTGGCTCACCTGCCACAGAACCGCCATGCTTGGCCAGGACGACCCTGCAACAATGCCAGGACAGCAGGCCTTCATGGGCAGGTTAAAAACTCTACACGTATGACAACTGGTTCTTGAAAATGGCACCAAATCTGGTGACTCTGTATACTGTCTCAGTGTGCTATTCCTCTGTATTTGTACTATAACTAAGATGTGCTTATGTACAGTGACACTTGTACCAAACTGTATACAAAGAGAGAACAATAGATTGAATGGCAGAAGAGACTTGATGGGCCGAATGGGCCAATTCTGCTCCTAGAACTTAAGAATTTATGAAAAATTAATTTCACTACACCTCGGTACATGCAACAATAAAGCACCATTGAACTATTGAACATTGACAACATGTTTTCCATTTCCCAAAGTAGGTTATTACTGAAAATCTTAAACAACTTTGGTTTCAGATTTGATCCACTCATTGCCTTTTATGTGGCTCAAGTAATGTAAATGTATCCCAAGCAGAAAATACTTCCGATATTAAAGGCTAATCAATTCTCTAGAGTTACACTTGCGGTTAAAAAAAAAAATCGATAATCTGCATGAAAATTGACAAGATCTGAATCCTTGGATTAGATTACTAAATGTTCTTGGGTATGTATTAATCTCTCTTTACTATAATATGATAAGAAGAGTTTAAGATTTTGACATTATTCGTGATTGATTAAGGATGCAAAGGAATCAACTTATTGTTGAAAGCTTTTAGGAAGCCCTGGTTTGTCATTGATTGCCGTGCATGTGATATGGCCCTGGCTAAATCCCTGTAGAAACAAAGATTGGCATGACGGTGAGTTGTTCCTTACAACGCCAGAGACACAGATCCTGGGTTCGATCCTGACTACGAGTGCTGTTTGTATGGAGTTTGTACGTTCTCCCCGTGATCGCATGGATTTTCTCCAAGATCTTCGGTTTCCTTCCACACTCCAAGGACATACAGGTTTGCAGGTTAATTGGCTTGGTCTAAATATAAAATTGTCCCTAGTGTGTGTAGATATTGTTAATGTGCAGGGATCGCTTTTCGGTGCTGACTCGGTAATCCCCTCTCTCTCTGTCCTTCCCCTACCCTAGTCATTGTACTGGTTTCACTGTCGTCCTGTTGAGTTCCACTGTCTGTATAACTCATTATCACCTCGCCCACAGCCAACAATGGACCAATGTGGGCTCCACATTTCCTTGATCACCGTTACTTTTGGCACAGCTTTAATTCATTTGTTCTATATCTCTCTATGTCATTGTCTACATCTCTCAGTTCCTCTGGCTCTCAATCTGAAGAAAGGTCTCCTATTCACCTATTCCTTTCTCCAGAAATGCTTCCTGACATGCTGAGACTCCAGCTTTTTGTGTTTATCTATAGTGTTGAAAGTCTATGATCCATCAGAATAAGATCAATTCACAGAGATATGTGAGAATGCATTCCCACCATCTCATCAGCCAAAGCTTGGACAGGCACAGAATTTAGTAGCCAATAACCACATGGCATTATCACATTGAGCTCCGATTCATCTTTTGCATAACCACATTTTCATTTCAAACATCCAGATAACATCTCCAGCAGCTGTCATTTTAAGCTTCAGTATGTCTTTCTTAATGGCAGATCCTGCGTGGCCTCATTTCGATTACCCCAATCAACTTGTTATTCAACAGCCATCCTAATACTGTTCCACAACTTCAGTTAATGATATAGTTGCTTCAATCTGCATCTTCATCTCTTTTTTATATTAAACTCTGTACTGTTAAGAAATCAAGCAGGCAATTAGAAGGTCCAAAAGAGGCAATGAAATGTGATTGATAAATCAGTTTGGTTTAATTTAGTTTAGTTTAGTTTAGAGATACTGCACGGAAACAGGCCCTTTGGCCCACCAGGTCCACACCGACCAGCGATCCCCGCACATTAACACTATCCTACACCCACTGGGGACAATTTTTACATTTATCAAGCCAATTAATCTACAAACCTGACGTCTCAGGAAGGTGGGAGGAAGCTGAAGATCTCGGAGAAAACCCACGCAGGTCACGAAGAGAACGTACAAACTCCGTACAGGCAGCACCCGCAATCGGGATCGAACCCAATATCCAACAATATCTAATGTTGTAAGAGAACATGAAGACTCACCACTGCTATAAACTCATTAAGGAGCACATAATTACTCATCAAGAACTTAACCTAAATAAATCAATTTAATTACAGGTATTTACTTTAACCTAATTGGACCTTCCATAAAGTAAAATACATCTATTGATATGCAAATTAACACACTTTACCATCTCCTTTCTCCTGGTACACAAAAATGCTGGAGAAACTCAGCGGGTGCAGCAACATCAATGGAGCGAAGGAAATAGGCAACGTTTCGGGACAAAACCCTTCTTCAGACTTCCTTTCTCCTGGTGATGCTTATGCTTGTAGAATTCATACAATCTCGTACATGCCCTTTCATTATATTGAAAAAAAACGGAATGAAGGAATTGTGCTGGTGTTTGAATCAAAGTAGTAAATGATACACTTCATTACTGTAATTGCAGAAATATTCTGACACAGTTTCAAAAGGAGTCTAGCTCTTAGGAGACTGGTAGTATCTGATCAATCAATTAGTTAGTGTGGATTTATTAGTCTGTCGCGGAAGATACTCACTGTGGACAAGGCAAAACGTGTTAAAATATTCATTCACATTCACTCAGAGACAATCTTTATTTGCACTCAATTCAACACTTCATTATTAGTTTCAGATATAGTAAATTCATGTTCTGAATAAGCTTAATGCTGTTAGAATGATTTGTTTGTTTGTGTGTGTGTGAGCATGTGTGCATGCTCGTGTGTGTAGGCACGTGTTTGGTGATATGTGTGTTTGTGTGTGGGGGCAAGCATGAACATAATGGTAACGAGAGAGCTGTGATGCAAACCGACTGTATGCCTCCTATGGGTACATCAGTAGAAGTTTGGATGAGTCATTGCAGACAAATTAAATTTCCTCAGTCTCCTCAGGAATTAGAGGCGTGCCTTATTGGATGTCACTCAATGTGGTTGGTCCATGACAGATCATTGGTAATATTTGCGCTAAAAACTGGAAACTCTCAACCAATTGCACTTCGGCACCATTGATGCTGATTGAGGCAAATACTCCACCATGTTTCCTGAAGTCGATAGCCAACTCCTACGTCTTGCTGACATTGAGGAAGAGCTTGTTGTCCTGACACCATGTTACTAATTTCTCTCTCCTTCCTGTACGACATCTCAACTTTGTTCATGTGGTGTTATTAACAAACTAATAGATGGAAAGTAGACAAAAAATGCTTTTCATTACTGTAATTGCAGAAAGATTCTGACACAGTGTATGTGCTTTTTTTGTCTACCTTTGATTTTACCAGCATCTGCAGTTCCTTTTTAAACAAACTAGTAGATGGAATTAGAGCCAAATTTGACAGCACAATCCTGAGTGTTTTGGGAATATAGTAGGGGACTAAAAACACATTTGTGTGGGGCACCAATCTTGAGAATTATTGTGGAGGATGTGTTGTCACCTATTCTCATTGATTGTGGTATGTGTGTCAGAAACGAGGATCCAAAGGATGTTGATGGAAGGGGATGTCAATTCCTAGGTATAGGAGTTTTGAGATGTTTGGATGAAAATTTGGAGTTGCATGCATAACTACAGTTGATAAATTGAGGTCTAATGTAGGTGTCCTTATTGTCAAAGTGTTCCTGTGATGAATTTACGGCCAGGGCTTAGACTATACGTGATGGTAGGCAACGGCAGTGAATCAAGGTTACCTAGGAAGCTGAAGTTATTGTGCACCATTACCAGTCTCTTATGAAGTACTTCAAGATGGTGGATGCTAGAACCACTGGAAAGTGGTCATTAAGGTATGCTACCTAACTTTTCTTTGGCATTGGGACGATGTTAAAGCTGTTGGTGATATCAAATTGTAGTGAGAGGTTAACGATATCCATGAATACCTCTGCCAGCTGGTTCCAAAGATGCGGCTGTGGACTCCATCCAGGCCAATTATTTTCCGCTGATTCACTCTCTGGAAAGCTGACCTTATGCCTACCACAGTAACTGTTGGTACTGTTGCAGCTGAGACCGATGGGGTGGGTGATGTGGACCTTCTGTTCAAAGCAGGCATAGAATGTATTGGGCTCATCAGGGGGGGATTCGTTGTTGCCAAAGAAGCTGCACAACTTTTCTTTGTAGTCCATTACAGCATGCAAGTCTTGCCATAATCTATGTGTGCCAATGTCACTTCTCCAGGACTCTAGCTTTGCCTAGAAGGTCGCAGATAGAATTTGGATACCGCTCGGGATTGCTTGACTTGAGCGCCGCAGACTTGGACTTCACCCGGGAGAGAACCTTGCAGTTCATCCATGGTATCCCGTTGGGGAACACATGTATCATTTTTTTTTGGTACGTATTCCTCTAGACACTTGCTGATGAAGTCTGTGACAGCAGTGGGATTTCATCTTGTTTTGTTTTTTTTGCACCAATGCTTTTTTGTTTTGTATTTAGTTTTTTAACTTAATCACAGAATGTATGTGTAATTTATGTATGATTTAAGTTATTGTGTGAGTATATGTGCCCGTGACGCTGCTGCAAGCAAGATTTTGATTGTACCTGTACTTCACTGCACTCATGCACATGACAGTAAGCTCGACTTGACTTGAAATCACCGTTAATTCACAGAGAAAATGTTTTAGTCCCATGTGTCCTGACTTAGACCTCGTCAAATGGATATCATATACCCAGGGTTAAGGAGCACCACAGTAACCTGGTGATATAATTAAATGAAAAAGTAGACCAGGGAGTGTAACAATAGTATCCCTCAATGAAAAGACCTCTAGTTCACCAAGTCTGTTCTCTGTTCTTTCACAGAAAGAACAGAAAAGTACTGATGTGTAAAAAAAACCCCAGAAAATGCAGGAAATACTCAGCAGGAAAGAGCGCATCTGTGGGAATAGAAACATAATTCACTTTTCAGGTCAGGAATGAAAATGAAACAAAAGACGTCTGTAAATCTGCAGGGAGGGTGAGGACGGGGAATGTCTGATAGGATACGACAATAGTATGAGGTAATTGTCAATCAGTAATTGGCTTGAAATGTATTTGACTCCATGAAGGAACACGAGTAAGTGTCTAGATGAGATGCATCTATTTTCCGAAGCTCCTGGTGTACATAAACATTAATAAATGTACAATGCATGCTGGATTCTAGCTGGAACACACTTGGGCATCTTCAGTCAGCTTTTCGGAAGGGAAGAGAGAGAGAGATTAATTCATTCTTGCACACTAGCTAGAAACGTGCAATGTAATAGAGTGGTTGCCTGCTGTATAATGCTCATGGAATTCAGTCCCAATGTGTTCAATTGAACCAAACCCTCTGGTGTAGGGTCTATGGTGCAGCCTCTATTTATGTGTGTGTGGTGCAAGAGATTGAGTGCACATTTCGCTTTTCTCCAAATCTTGTGCATATCATTAAATAGGCTGCTGATCAGAGAAAATACCATGAATAATACGGCATCTTTCATGATGTGGAAGTTTGACAAATCTACATTGTCTATTCAGCACAGATCTTTTGCCGGGGGCATTGAATAAAAATTCCTTCTATTGAAAAGACATGAAATGTCTGTGTTCAGGCATTAATAAGCCTCACTGTTTCAAACTTCATAAAATATGCAAAAGTGCATGGTCTGTGCTGGCCTGTTTGGTATTCCACCTAGTAATCAACCTTTCCAGAGTATTATATGATTTCTGTACTTGAGGGAAAATCCTTTCAGCTGCTTCAGTAGCAAACATGAATTAAAGCAAATACCGATCTCACTAATGAGATGTTAACCTTAAGACATTGTGGGTACTGATTTTAACCTAATTATGTTTTCTAGATGAGATCATGTTCACTGCTGGTTTTACAACCCAGCCCCCGTGTTTCCAATGTTCTCTCGATTGACGTCAATGCCAGTCGGGATAAAAAATTGACATTTTATCTGATTTCCGACAGTTCCAGACCAGTGAATTAATTTAATTCGTCCACATTTGCATCACAGATAATGATGTTTAAGAAGGAACTGCAGATGCTGGAAAATCGAAGGTAGACAAAAATGCTGGAGAAACTCAGCGGGTGAGGCAGCATCTATGGAGCAAAGGAAATAGGTAACGTTTCGGGTCGAAACCTTTCTTCAGACTGATGTGAGGGTGTGGGGGGGAGGAAGGGGGGGGAGAGAAGAAAGGAAGAGGTGGAGACAGTGGGCTGAGGGAGAGCTGAGAAGAGGAGGAGAAAGTAGGTACTACCTGAAATTAGAGAAGTCAATGTTCATTACACTGGGGTTCAAACTGCCCAAGCAAAATATGAGGTGCTGCTCCTCCAATTTATAGTGGTTCTCACTCTGGCCATGGAGGAGGCCCAGGACAGAAAGGTCGGAATCGGAATGGGAGGGGGAGTTGAAGTGCTGAGCCACCGGGAGATCATGTTGGTTATTGCAAACCGAGCGGAGGTGTTGGGCGAAGCGATCGCCAAGCCAACGCTTGGTCTCACCGATGTAGAGCAACTGACATCTAGAGCAGCGGATGCAATAGATGAGATTGGAGGAGGTGAAGGTGAACCTCTGCCGCACCTGGAACGACTGCTTGGATCCTTGAATGGAGGCAAGTGGGGAGGTAAAGCGACAAGTGTAGCATCTCCTGCTGTTGCAAGGAAAAGTGCCCGGAGAGGGGGCGGTACAGATGGGAAGGGACAAATTGACCAGGTAATTATGGAGGGAGCGGTCTCTGCGGAATGCAGACAGGGGAGGAGATGGGAAGATGGGGCAATTGGTGGGATCACAATGGAGGTGACGAAAATGTCAGAGGATTATTTGTTGTATGTGACGGCTGGTAGGGTGGAAGGTGAGGACAAGGGGGACTCTGCCATTGTTATGAGTGGGGGATGGGGAGAGAGAGCAGAGTCACGGGGTATAGAAGAGACACTGGTGAGAGCCTCATCTATAGTAGAAGAGAATGCCGCCCCATTCCCTGCAGAATGAGGACATCTCCGATGCCCTGGTATGGAACACCTCATCCTGGGTGCAGATGCGGCGTAGACGTAGTCTGAGCTTTGATTTCATTGCAAGCACCACTTCAAGGGGAATTGATGAAAACACCTCTCCTATCCAGGGTACCATGTAGTTCCTACCCAATCCCTTATCCCCCACTATTGTGAAAGCTTAACAGTCACAACTCACAGGATGGATGCCTGGAGGACCACTGCTGGAAGCAGACTGCACACTGGCTCAGCCTCCCAGGGAGTGAGGGAGGCAACAGATTCACTTGGCTAATTGGATCGGATGGGACATTTGTGTGCAACAGTCCATAGGGATGTCTGAACATGGTTTAGAGCGGCACCCGGCAGCTGCCAATACCTTCACTGTGTGATATCCCCAGTGGATAATCAAGATACAACCTGATGCCTAACCTTCCCGTTTATGTGGTGTACACCTGGCAAGCCGGCAGCATTTATACAGATGAAAGTTAGATCATCAAACAGGCCAAGCAGCCCCGTAGATTTGTTCTGGTGTTAATGCTACATACAAGCCCCATTCACATTTATATAAGAAGGCCAAATAGAGGCCCTGCTACTAGCGGTAGACACAAAATGTTGGAGTAACTCAGCGTGTCAGGCAGCATCTCTGGAGAAACAGGAAGGGTGACGTTTCGGGTCAGAACCCTTCTTCAAAATTTGCTACTAGCAGTTAATGAGCAACAAATAAAAGTCATTGTCAAGCCAGCTGCGATTTGCTGGTTTGAAATTGACTTCTTCTCACCCCCCCCTCAATTGTTTGCTCACCAGGTGTTAAAACTCAGGGTTAACCTTTCTCTGCCATTTTATTACTAACCAAAGCGAATCCAAATAATGTGCAGAAAAATAAAATAGTAATTCTTGCTCATGCAACAGATAACCTATTTGCTCCACAATGAGGCCAATTTCAGCTCCCATTTACAGACTAAAAAAATTGTCTTGATTAATGAGGAGTTCCAATGAAGAGGAATAATCTCTTTTCATGAAAGAAAGAAACAAAGGCGAGAGGAGAGAGATATAAAGTAATTGGGTAAAAAAGCCAGGAGATGTATGAGTAAAATGTATTTGATGCAGTGATTTGTTTTCTGCAACTAAAGCCAAGGCTGTAAAATCTCTATCTTTAGACAAAAGTGTGAAATGTATGATTCATCTCAGCTTAATCCCAGGATGCCCATCATTGTAGAAGCCAGCCTCCAGTCAATTCAATTCTCTCCACATGATATCAAGACACACCAGTGAGCACAAAGTACTGAAAAAGCCCATGGGGCCACTCTACACAGTAACTGTAGCATGTGGGAGCCGTGCTCCCGCACCAGAGAATCTCCATCCAAGCTGTGCAACAGTGGAATTTACCTATAGTGTGGAGGATTGCCCAGATATGTCCAGCCCACACGATGCAAGGACAAATCCAATGCAGCAGATGAGTTGACTCATATTTACTAGAAAAATGAATGAAGCTGTCACTCCTTCACTCACTCACTTAAACCGCCACTGATGCCTGGTTTGGCTTTCACCTGGTCTATTGTCCCAGATCTAGTCCTAGCACTGGCTCTAACATGTCACAGAGTTCAATTCAAGAGTTGAGTTGAGCACCAAAATGCAGCACTGAAGACATTTGCAAGCTTGAAGATAGGCCATAGAGCACAGGCCCTTTAGTCCACAATGCCTGTGCTGAACATGATGCCAACTCTTATCTTCCTGCATGTAATCCATATCTTTCCATTCCATGCATATCCATATGCCTATCCAAAAGTCTCCAACATGCCACTATTGCTTCAGCCTCATTCACCACACTCAGAAGCACATTTCAGGCACTCACTACCATCTGTGTGAAAAAATGTGTTTTGCACATCTCCTTTAATTCAAATTTTGCATCCTGGGAAAAAGCTTCTGACTCTATACTCTTTCTCTGTTTTTCATAATCTTATATATTATTCTCAGGTCTCTCCGCAACCATCGGCTTGCATGTCCTTCTAACAATTGAATATCAGTAAGGGACATAGTTTTTGGCATTCTTATGAAAGGAGAAAAGTAAGGTATGTTTGCATTAAATTATGCAAATTAATTGACCACGTAACAAAGCAACACCATCATTAAGCGACTTAAAAGGGAACTTGTTAATAACAATAAAGTATGCATCTTATTAATACGTTTCTGGTGTTTCCGAACACTTACCAGCACTTCAAACTTGGTTTTATGAATCACTTCCAGGTAGGGTATGGAAAAGGAGATAAAGTGCAGAGACAGTAAATTTAAAACCAGCCTCAACCCAATCAAACCAATGCCATTTCAAACCTGACCTGCCTCATAAGTTATTTAGTACCTGACGCAACACTTCTAGTAAGGTGCCCAAAATCAAAGAAATGTAGATGCTGCATATCCCAAAGGAAAGCAGTAAATACTGTAAAATGCCAGTTGGCTAGGCAGCATCAGTGGGAACCAAAACAACGGATCTTTTGTCAGACCATCAAACTGGTTGCAGAGATTCTAATTAACACTATGTCAACAATGCCATACCATGGTTAGGGTTAATGAAACAAATGCAGCAGTATCCGTGTACATATGTGACAACAACATGGGAAGTAGATGAGATTTAGCAAGAGTTAGATTTTAAAACACTGTGGCACCTGTACATTAAACCAACATCTGATGTTGGAAAAAGATTAAGACTACAGCACTGCCACACATTTGTCTAACTCAGGTGAGCATTAAGATTGAAGATAGATGCAAAAAGCTGGAGTAAATCAACAGGTCAGACAGCATCTCTTAAGAAAAGGAATATGTGACATTTCAGGTCAAGACCCTTCTTCAGAGTCAGGGATTGAGACTGCCCCTCAGTCTGAAGAAGGGTCTCAACCTGAAATATCACCTATTCCTTTTCTCAGGGTTGCCAACATTGGATGAGAATTGAGAGTTGAGAGTGAGAAATTGTGAGGGAGAACAGTGACCTTCCCACGCTAGGGAGCTTTTGCATTTTTCAGCTTGAAACGTACACTTGAATGCAACGTTTATGCTTTAAATTGGATTAGGTATGAATAAGGATAGGCTAAGTTACATTCCTAATTACATTCCACAGTAGAGCCAGGCTCTGGTCAACAGGTGCAGCACATGAGAAACAGTGAGATAGGTACAGGTTTAGAGGAATATGGGCCAAATGCAGGCAGGTGGAACTTGTGTAGATGGGACATGTTGTCCGGTGTGGGCAAGTTGGGCTGAACGGCCTGGTTCCACTGTAAAACTCTATGACTCTATGACATACAAACATGCTGACCAAAAAGAAAGAGAAGAACAAAGAGAAGGTATTCATGAAAGGAAACAAATTTCTGGAGTAATTTAGCAGGTCAGGCAGCACTCTCTAACTGCACTGGTGACTTTACCTTGGAGTTAAGACAGGAACAAAATATGTACAACATGTAAAAACCAGGAACTGCAGGTGCTAGTTTACAAGAAAGCAAACAAAGCTCTGGAGTAACTCAGTGGGTCAGGCAGTATCCCTGGAGAACATGGATAGGTGACATTTCAGGTATGGACCCTTCTTCAGACTGATGAAGGGTCCCGACCTGAGACATGACATAACCATGTTCTCCAGGGACACAGACTGACCCACTGAGTTACTCCAGAGCTTTGTGTGCTTTAAGATAAGACTTTTGGTCACAGCAGAGTGAAAAGAACAATGAGGGAGGCAGGGTGTTGAAGATGGGAGAGAAACAACCCGTATACTAGCACTATACTACACACTGGGGACAATGTACAATGTTTACCAAAGCCAATTAACCTACAAACTTGCACGTCTTTGGAGTGTGGGAGAAACCGGAACCCACATAGTCACAGGGAGAACGTACATACTCCATACAGACAGCACCCAGTCAGGATGGAACCCTGGTCTCTGGCGGTATAAAGGAGCTGTCCCACTTGGGCAACCTATTTGGCGAATTTAGAAGAGTTTGAAAAAATGACATGTTGAAGACCTCCTTCAACTATGTAGAAGACCTCCTTCGACTATGTTGAAGACCAGCTTCGACTAGCTACGACTAACTTCGGGGAAAATTGGACACCGAAGAGTGAAGACGACCTCCTTTGATCTCCTTCGACCTCCCTTCGACTATGATGAAGACTATCTACGACTACCTTCAACTACCCTCGATTACCTACGACTAACATGCCGACCTACTACGACTAAACCTACGAGTAAAAAAAGTATCTATTTTTTTCCATGGCGACCTTTTTTTAACTCACTTGCATTTTTCAACATGTTGAAAAATATGCCGCGACCTAGCTGAGGCCTCGAGTACACGGGGACTACTCTTGGGCATGCAGGAGAGTTACAAAGACCTCCTACGAGCTTGTGTTGACCATGCTTCGAGTATTAGTTGAGGGCAAACTCGTCAGAACTCACGGATTATGTCGCCGCAGTGGGACAGCCCCTTTAGGCAGCAACTCTGTTGCTGCATCACCATGGTGCCCCGTTTTTTTTTTTCTTTCTTCTTTTCCGGAGAGAGAGGAAGAGTATTTCTCTTTGTTCTATGTTCTATCAGGACAACTAAATGCAACACACATAGCCTCTGATGCTGCTTAAGCCTGGTATTAATGCAACAATTACTGAAGCTACATTGTTTAAGGCAGCTTTTACAACACCAAATAAGTTCTGCTGCTGCTTCACTTCATCTGGGAATTAATAAACTGAAAAAAATATTTATTCCATCTGGTCCACATCCTCGCAGAGAAAATACTGACTACACTTTGGCTCAATATTTACTCATGGTATGTGACATCCTCCAGCATTGTAAGAAGTAAATCTTGAAAAATGTAACCACTGGACTAATGACCAAGTTTCTTTTGATGCACTGGAGCTGATCGCTGAATGTGTCAAGGTTAATGTCCCTCTCAATCTGAGCAAACTTCCACTGAATTCCGCCATAAGTTATGGCTGCAAAAATAGAGAAGTCAAAAAGCAGAAACAAGGAACTGATTAATACACAAAAGGACACAGATTCTGGACTGACTCAGCCCAGTTGAGCCCAGACGAGGTTATGAATCATATTTCCACTGCACGCATATATTAGCATGGTCCTTATGTATCGCCACACGTGATGTGGCCGGTGATATCAGGAATATATTTGCATCTTACTTTTCTCGTGGAATGGAAGCAAAACTGTTCAAGTTGCAAGCAGTTGTAAGGCAGCATCCTCATCACGTTCCTCTGGAAGGTCCTTATGCATATTAATAGTGTGAGATGGGCTTAAGCCAATCAAATTGCTTGTTCTTTACGGGAAACCCGCCGACAGAAAACTATTCTCATTGGTCATTGCAGGGCTCTCACTTAACTTGTTTTTCTCTGTTGCCAGCCGGGCAACCTTGACAGCTTTTTAGGTTGCCAGATGACAGTTTAGGTAGTCATTTAAGATGGTTTGCATGATGCGTGCGATAATGTGCTCGGACGAAGTGCGTAGTTACCAGTCGGAATTATGCTCAATGAAGCAGTCACATATTATGTTCAAGAAAGAACTGCAGATGCTGGAAAATCGAAGGTAGACAAAAGTGTTGGAGAAACTCAGCGGGTGCAGCAGCATCTATGGAGCGAAGGAAATAGGCAACGTTTCAGGCCAAAACCCATCAGTCTGAAGAAGGGTTTCAGCCCGAAATGTTGCCTATTTCCTTCGCTCCATAGATGCTGCTGCATCCGCTGAGTTTGTCCAGCACTTTTGTCTACATTCATATATTATTTCTGCTACAAATAACTCACAAACTAAACATATTCACTAATCAAGACATGATATATACCACAATGACATGCAGCAAAATTATAATACAATATCTCAACTCTTTTTACACATTGCAATTAATGCAATCTATATTACTAAAAGTCGGTTCTTGACCGGTTTTGGCTTTCTGTGCTGCGATTTCTGAGAGTACACCGCCACTTATGGCTGTCATTTTTGGCCACCTCGCACAGAGCCCCCCTCCGCCGCATGTGTGCCGAGGATTTTTCCCATCGATGAAAATTGACAGAGATATTAATGTTTTTACAAAATTCTCCATTCTCCCTGCTGCCCCTGTTGGAGGGAGGGGGAGGGACTATAAAACCAGGAAGTGGTGTGTCTCAATCAGTCTCTGCAAGTGGTGTGCCTCAATCAGTCTCTGCAAGTGGTGTGCCTCAATCAGAGCTCTGAAAGACACTGACAAATGTCTACAGCACTGTGAGTACCCTTAATTTGGTTTGAAAATGAAAATATGGTTAGAGGTAAAAAAGTACTGCCTGCAAATAGTTGCTTGGATTTGGGTTGAAGTAAAAAGACACTCTCTCCCCCCCCCCCCCCCCCCCTCCTCCTCTCCCCCCTCCCCCTCCTCTCCCCCCCCTCCCTCTCCTCCCCCTCCTTTCCCCCCCTCCTCCTCTACCCCTCCCCTCCCCCTCTCCAACCCCTCTCCACTTCCCCCCTCTCCACTCCCCCCTCTCCTCTGCCCCCCTCTCCTCTGCCTCCCGTCTCCTCCCCCCCCCTCCTCCCCTCCCCCACCGTCCCTCCCCTAAACCGCCCTCCCCCACCACACACCCCTACCCCCTTCCCTCCACCCTCCCTCCCCCTCCCTGCTCCCCACCTCTCCCTGCCCCTCATCTCACCCCCCTCTCAGCACTCCCTCTCTCCCCCCCTCTCTCTCTCCCCTCTCTCTCTCTCTCCCTCCTCCCCCTCCATTAGCGTGAGTGAGGGGGGGGGGGGGGCACTAATTTGTAGTTAGTGTGTGATGCTGCATGCCTCCTCCCCCCCCCCCCCCCACAACCGCACGTTGGGGGAAGAGACCCAACGGGTCTGCACTTGGTCTAGTTTCTATTATTTCTTTCCACTTCCAAACAAAAATGTGGTTGGATTATTCAGCATATGATCAACCTGTGTCAATAAATCCTGGACCATGGTAACATATATGCTTAACCATGTACACTACAGATTGATGCAAGCATGTTCTCTGTGAAAGACCGAAAATTATCATGACATGGCCTTAGCATGGGTCGTTATTGCTATTGGCACAGAAACACTCTCGCTTTGCAACAAATATACAGGTTGCAAGGAAATTTCTAAAAGCATTTTATGATAATAACCGTTAAAACTGATTATACCCATCTGACATTACACTAACTGACAAGAGATGGCCAAAGTACATAACTGCACCAAATGTTCTTTTGGTAATATGTTTAAAGATGTCAAAACAAATAATAACATTGGGAATTAAAATACATTTGATTGCATTCCGTTAACAAACATAGTCAATGTTCGCTCTGAAGACCATGAAGCACAATAGGGTCATGGGGTGCGTGAATCAATGCAGGATGGCTAGATGGTGGGAGGGGGGGGGGGTTGAGAAGGCAATCGGTGAGGAATGGATGGATTGAGGCAGGTGAATTAGTACATGTTGGTTGGAGTATGTAAATTTATGAGGGGAGAGCACGGGGGATGACAGTGGTGTTGAATGGGGGGTTTAGTACGGGATGGATGGGGGGGGATCAGTACAGGATGAATGGGGGGGTTCAGTACAGGACAAATGTGGGTAGACAAAAATGCTGGAGAAACTCAACGGGTGAGGCAGCATCTATGGAGCGAAGGAAATAGGCAACATTTTGGGTTGAGACCTTTCTTGACTGTTCCCCTCATTCTTCTTGAATGGGAGGATCAGTGCAGGATGAATGGGCGGTTCAGTATAGGATGAATGGGGGATCAATATGGGATGAATGAGGGGTTCAGTACAGGATGCAAGAGGGGATCTGTACAGGATGAATGGGGGATCAGTAAAAGATGAATGGGAAGATCACTACAGGATGGATGGGGGAATTGGTGCAGGGTAAATGGAGGGTGGGGTCAGTACGGGATGAATGGATGGATCAGTGCAGTATGAATGGAGGGAGAAGAGTAGGGTGGATGGGGGGGTGGGGTGGCAGGAGAATCAATGTGAGGTGGGTAGGGTGATGGATAGATTGGGGGGGAGCACAGGAGATGTCAGTGAGGACTGAATAGAGGAGGGAATGGGGATCAGTGCAGGATGGAGAGGAGGGGTCCCAGGATAAGAGGGGTGGAGGGGGGCGTACAAGAGAGAGAGAGAGAGGTGGGGGGGGGGGGGGGGTGGGAAGGGGCAGAAGAGGTGGGGAGGAAGAAGGTGTGCGCTCCTCGGACAACATCGCCCAGCTTCCTTGGCCGACCCTGTCCAACGCCAAAGTGCCGCTGCCTCCTTGCCACCGCTACCCCTCCTCCGTCAGCCGACTGCAAGTTGCGGGGCCGAACGGTGCAGCTTCAAGATCCTATAGCTATAGGATCTTTGGTGCAGCTGCTTCAGACTGCGGAAGGAGGCCTACCCCCCTCCCACCCCCCTCTCTCTCTCTCTCTCTCCTTCTCCGTCTCTCCCTCCCTCCCTCGTCCCGGCATCAGCGTGCTAGAGGGGTTGTTTTGAAAGTGCCGTTAACGGATTTGCAAGCCGCCATTAACAGGGCGATAGGGACCACTGCTTGCCAATCCGTTAACGGCACTTTCAAAACAACCCCTCTCGCACGCCGAGGCCGGGAGGGGGGAGGGAGAGAGGGAGAGTGAGGCCTCCTTCCGCCAGACGGGGTGCGGGAGGAGGAGGCGGTGGAGCCGCTATCACGGCCGCTGCGACCGCTGTTGCCGCTGTTCGGGGCCCGTCATTTGCTCCAACCCTTCGTCACCACAAACCTAGTATCTTTGCCCCCGCACAGCCGCTGCCGACACGAAAAGTCACATTCCTATTCTCCAGAGATGCTGCCTGACCCGCGGAGTTATTCCAGTTTTTTGTGTCTATTCCCATTTGATCATCTTCTTGCAACAGCAGGAGGCTTACATAGTATGCTTTCAGAAGTTATAAAATTTGGTTGAATATGCCTGGATGATTGCAGATATAATTCTGAACAATGTTGCGTGAGTTATTGTCTAACTCAAAGCCACGTGGTCCGATTAAGGGCAATGGCCATGTATGCAGGTTAAAATCATGTTGTTAATAACCCATGTCTTTTCTACCATTTATGGTTTATCTGTTTAAGTGTTTCACACACAGATTGGGTTACTGCATGAAACCACAAAGCTTTGAAGGCTTCACATAGTCACTCACGTGACTGATATAAAATAGAAAGATTAAACAAAAACTTATCGTTTGAAGTTTGATCTTTATTTTAAGAGAAGTTGAAGTGAGGGATTATGTGCCCTCCACTCCCAACCCAGACCAACTAAAGTTAATTCGGTAACTCAATGGTTATTAATCTTTCTATAGTTTAAGTTTGTGGAAGTGGTCTGTGGTTTCATACAGTTGCTCTGAAGATTGATGTGCATGCAGACTGGCGGGCTCTTCACATATTCCCTCACTTCAACTTCTCATAAAATAAAGATCAAACTTCAAACGGTAAGTTTTCTTTTAATCTTTCTATTTTGTGTGGCTGCTACTTGGTTGAGAATGCCTTGTATTCCAATGATAGAGGTCAGCAAGCCATTGTCATTTCTAATTAGCTTTTGTATCTGACCTTGGCAGCTAAATGGACTATGTTTAAGACTTTCATGAGGTTAACCTTAATTATAACGTTTAGCAATTAACTGATGATAAATATTAAACTAAATGATTTGCAGAGAGTCAGCTTCCATCTCTAACTAGCCTTAAATAATTGACTGATATTCTGTGTCCCAGATAACTGCTTTTGAATTGAGAGAACTTTGGTTAGTGATAAAACAGCAAATGCTAGAAAATGGAAAAGATACTAAAAATGCTGAAAATGCTCCGCTGCTTGAACTGTTGAGTAATTTGAGTCAGAGTTTAGTTTAGTTTATATTAATTTAGAGATACAGTGGAGAAACAGGCCCTTCGGCCCATCAAGTCCACACCAACCAGCAATCCCCGCACATTAACACCATCCTACACTACAATTTTTACACTTATAGCAAGCCAATTAACCTACAAACCTATGCGTCTTTGGAGTGTGGAAGGAAACTGAAGTTCGCAGAGAAATCCCACGCAGGTCACGGGGAGAACGTACAAACTCCGTACGGACAAGCACCCGTAGCCAGGATGGATCCCGGTACTCCGGCGCCGTAAGTGCTGTAAGGCAGAAAATCTACCGCTGCACCACAGTGCCTTTCTATTTTAGTTTTAGAAGGCAATGGTTAGGGCATCTGCAATATTCTCAGCTTCATCCTGTAAAACACTGGGATTCGATTTTTTTTTTAAACAGTTGGGGTGGGCAAGTGCAATCATTTGCTTCTATCAACCACCTTTGTTTTTGGTCCATGATCAAAATCAGCTTCCTTAGATTTTCTAATTAATGCCCAGGAAATATTTGACCCCTTTTCCCTGCATCATCAAAATGAATCTGTAGTGATACGACAACTAAACAATCGCAATGGGCCTGTCCCACTTGCCAATTTTTTAGCCAACTGCCGGCGACAGTCATAGCCGGAGCAGGTCGCCGAAAAACCAGAGAGAACCAACAACATCCTGGCGACAACCCACGACAGCACTTACGTCAGGCGAAGTCAAGCTACGCTCATTGACCCATTGTCGCCAAAAAATTTTCAACATGTTGAAAATTTAGCGGCGACCAGAAAGCCGCTACAACTTTTTGTGCGACTGAGAAGACTACTCCCTGCGACCACATATCTGCATGTGGCGACAAACAAGTCGCCTGTAGTTGCCTAAAAAAATCGCCTAAGTGGGACAGGCACATTACTTTCTGAATGATTCAATGAATTAAATAAACCTGGGCTATAAAGATAATGTCAGTAATGGTACTATTAGAAAGCTTCACATTCAGCTACTTTATTACCCTCTCTGGAAGCAATCTGCCATCCAGTCTGTGCCTCCAGATTCTGCTAGGCTTGCACCTTGCACAATGTTGTTATTAAAAGATTAAAACAAGGAACTGCGGGTGTCGGTATTAAAAATAGGACACAAAATGCTAGCGTAATTGACCAGCTGAGTTACTCCAGCTCTTTGTGTCCTTTTTCGTTACAAAAAACAACATGTTTAGGTCGAAGCCTGCACAAGTGGACCAGCTGCTCAAAGTGCTTGCACTGCCGAGAGCAGACCGACAAGGGGGTCGCCGAGATCGAAGGGGAGGACACGATGAGGGGGCCGTCAGCTGCCATGTGCAGGCAAGCCTGGTTCGCCGCTGCGAGACGATAAGGCTGTGCAATTAACTTTTCATAACTTTGTCGGCATCAAAAATATGGCAACTCTTGTGTGAGATCCTGCCTTGGTGTGGTCTGCTATATGATGCATTTTGTTGTCTCTGTACTGTACACTGACAATGACAATTAAAATTGAATCTGAATCTGATGTTACCAGGTTGCATACAAAACAAAGCATTTCACTGTACCTAGGTACGTGTGACAATAAAGTATCATTGCATCATTGAATATAAATTAAATCTTGTCCTTGGTATGAAGTTTGCATGTTCTCCCGGTGACCACATGGGTTTCCTCCAGATGTTCTGATTTCTTCTCACATCATTGCTACACTGCAGTGTTAGTACACTGTAACATGCCTCTGGAAATATTTTGTTGAAGCAAATATAGGAATATTGGAGTAAGATACGTGCTGATACATTCATGTTGCATGTTTAGCCTGATCGGAGATAGATTTCAAGGTATATTTAGACTTTGGAATTCTCTCCCAGATTTTACATGTTGGAGGAAACTGAGCATCTTGAGGAAACACACACAGTCAAAGGGAGAATGTGCAAATTCTACACAGATACAGAAATATGGGAGGGAGTAGGAAGGCAGGAAGTAACAGTGAAAGATTTCCACTGAATTTTCCAGTCTCTGAAAATGGTATGGGAATTGTTGCATCTTGGGAGCAAGTTCAATGATTCTCCTCGACAGGTAGGGAGTTAAAATGATCGTGGACACTTAGTTCATAATTTCTGCTGCCTTGTCACAGTTGCAATCCATTCTCCAGGTGCGAAGCATTTGCCTGAAGGAGCCGAGTCCGTCCCTTTATTATGTTGATGCAAAACTTCAATTTAGACCATAACGCCCATCCCACTTCCAAGCATAGTTCCGTAAAGGGCTGTTTGCTTTCTTCTAAAAAAGGAAGGGGTTCAATGGCTCTCTTTTCCCAAACAAATAACGGCTATCCTCCAGCTCCCAGCCTATTTCAATCAGCAGATCACAGGGGATCATTCGATTGACTGTGTCTGCCTGATATCCAATTACTAAAGTTGTCAGTTGTTGTCCCCACTGACATTCAATCAGGAGCCTAGACATTGCTTTGCAGTGGGACCTGAGCCGCTGAAAATCTGTGGTCCAAAAGTTTTCAGAGTCTGTCTAGTGGACAAATCCCAAGGCATCAGCAAATGTATTCTCGATTAGTAACTGTCCTTAGGTAATCAACTTTCAGCAAACAACCAGTGTTAGTACATTTACCACGTATTTCTTTATATATTTGCCACAATCTGTGCACATAGGATTGAAGATGAGAAAAGCAATATGAACTAATAGTAACGCGCTATTCTGCAGGTGAACCCTTGGTAATTCACATCAACCACACAGATGCGGATAAAGATATATCTTCCCTTTTCTCAAACATTTACTTCTACCAAACAATTCTAACTGTTTAAGTTCCATCCAGCATTGCAGCTCTCTATTAACCTTTGAAGCAAGGAATATATGCACCACAGCCCCATGTGTAATTCAAGAAAATTCAACGGCAACCTTCAACAGCTAAGAGCAAGTTTTTAATTAAAACTCAAGGTGATATCATCATTACTAACCAGGGATGACTGCTGTAAATCAGTTTTCAAATGAAGCATACATATCTATGAAGAGTCATGAAGCTGCCACACCGACCACAGTACGTGCAGCTCCTAAAAGGTACTGAATCCATACACTGTGGATTAAATGTCTGTTTTTGGGGAGGAGAGCAGACACATCAATTGTCGATCCAGTGGGTTTACATCAGGTCATATATTTATAGGAGAAGAATTAGGTCATTCGGCCCATCAAGTCTACTCTGCCATTCAATCATGGCTGATTTATCTCTTTCTCCTAACCCCATTTTTCTGCCTTCTCCACCTAACCCTTGACACCTGTACTAATCAAGAATCTATCTGTCTCTGCTTTAAACATATTCATTGATCCGGCCTCCACAGCATGCTGTTGAATGGTGGAATAAACCTGATGGGCCGAATGGCCTAATTGTGCTCCTATCATTTATGACCTGATCTTATGAAACGTGGCAGAGAAATGTGCCGTCCATGTAGAATGCAAGTGCTTAGGATCTCCACAAGCGCTCTCTCTATTCCTTTCTCCCTCAGTTTACTGGGCATCTTCAGTTAGTGATTACATACTGGATGGGAGATGTCATCACATTTAACCACCCACTCCACCCTGACTCATCATTCAGCCATGTTCAGTATCACACTGAGTGAAGCTCCAGAAACACATCATATCTGGTAGGTGAATCGACCTTGTCCCCATTCATCTCAAAGACTTTGCCACCCTTCACTCCAAAAGCAAATGAATTCATATTCACTTTAATTGTTTTTTAATTTTTATTATTTATATGTTTTGTAGTCGTTTCCATGTGATCATCAAAAAACATTTAGACGCAGTAGAAAATAATCTCTGTAAAGTATGAACTATCATCAGCCATGCATCCATGCATGCATTAATCCATGCATCCATGCATGCATTAAGTTCATTCACCTGAGTATTAGTCATGGTAAGAGGACTGTGTAGGAAGGAATTGCAGATGCTGATTTAAACTGAAAATAGACACAAAAAGCTGGAGTCATTCAGCAGGACAGGCAGCATCTCTAGAGAAAGGGAATAGGTGACATTTCGGCTCGAGGCCCTTCTTCATACTCCTTCAGCTAGAGGACCTCTCTGCTTCATGCGACACTTGTTTCCGAGGAGATGCAATCCTGGAAACGTGTAAGAGGGAAAGGTGTGGCATTGGCAAAATCCAGCATGAACCAACCATATTTCCTTTTAGACATGGTTATTATTGCCTCAAATGCCTCTTGTGGTGGCAAGTTCCATACTGTAGTATACATGGGGAAGTGATATTTTTATGGATATAGCATATACAATATTGAGAGGGAAATGTGCTTACAAGAAAGTATATCCACAGTTCAGAGTGGCTCAGATTATAATATGATAATAACAGTAGTAATAATTTTCTTTTTAATTACTGGGTCACAGTTTTCAAGAAGAGAAAATGTTTAGAGAGAAATCCACCCCGAAAAACAATAATGGCTTCCCACTGTACTGTGGATCGAAAGTTCAGTTTTATGGAGGTCAAAGCAATAAATTTAAGAAAGGGAGTACAATTCAAAGCGACAACATTGCAAATGAATAGAGACATACTGTATGACTACCCTCTGCTCCACTCCTCTCTCAGTTCAGGCTCTACTACTGAACAGCAACCGTGGTGGAGAGTGTTCACCAGCTGGCAGAGAGAGAGGAATCTCCTTTGAGATAATATGTATAAGCTTTTCTGTTGAAGAAAGGAGGGAGGAATCTCAATTCACAAACTGTCAAATTACTACAGACAAAAAGTGAAGATATAAACGTTTAAAAATACCATTCACCAAGAAAACATGCTGGGCCTAGTATGATAAGGTGATGATTGACAAAGTAATTAATTATACATGTTACAGAAAATGTATTTCAATCCAATTACTGTCTCAATAAAACGATGAAAACCCTATCCTTTTATTTCCCTGAAAGATACAAAATAAGAAAGAGCAAAATAGACCCCCTGTTTGCCACCAAATTCATTGAGAGTTTTATATATATTTATATGGCTACAGTGCTTCAATATAAAACACCAAACTCTATAAGTATGGCAGCTGCTCCCTTTATTCCCGAGTTAGAATGCTTTTGGTTTGAGCACTAAAGGTTTAATCACAAACCACGGACGATAATTTTCCACTGTCAAAATTTCTTGCATAGAGATTTACATTCACCTGAAAGCTTGTGTTAAATTAGCATATGGAGCAGAGGACATTCATCAGTTTGTTCCAGTACCATCAACCAACATTTGATGACATTTGATTCCCCAGAGGTATGAATATTGACTCCTCTAACTTCAAGTAACCCTTGCTTTCCCTCTCTCCCCCTGCCCTGTTCTCCAACCAGTCTGACTGTCCCTCTGATTACATTGTATCTCTGTCTGCTTTGTTATTACATTCTCTTAGTTAACAATTGTAGATTTTCCTTGCTCTGCATCTCTTTGGATCTCTTATCCTTACCTCTGTAACTCCCTCTCCCCTGACGCTCAGTCTGAAGAAGGATCATGGCCAAAAACGTTACCCATTCAAATCTCTTCTCCAGAGATGCTGCCTGTTCCGCTGAGTTATTCCAGCATTTTGTGTCTAACATTTGATGGCAGAGTGGACATTGCCTTATCTGTATTTGCAACGTAATCTGCGAGTTTTGCATCATTCACTGTGTTTGCTATGTGCAAATTTGGGATGGAGCTCTAAAGTTTCAACTACTTTGAAATCCATTACTGATCCACAGAGCTAAACATGCTACATTGTCATATCAGCACTTTGCATTTTACTCCAATATTCACTGCCAGAAGGAATTCAGAACAAGCAAGTCCAATAGAAATTGCTTCTCTAAACATTATAAAAGCTGACTTGAATTTTTTTTAACAATCCTCATCTACCCATTTTAATGAGCTGGGGAGCACAACAGCAGAATCAAATTGCCCGAAGTACCTTAGAAGCATTTGTTTGCAGTTCTCACCATTTATACAGTACACAGACAAAATGCAGCAAGAGTTCCCAGCACGGTCTTTCAAGTCTGTTGAGAAAACCAAACAGCAAGAGGAGCTGGGAACTTAATATTCAGGGTTATACATCATAGAAACATAGAAACATAGAAATTAGGTGCAGGAGTAGGCCATTCGGCCCTTCGAGCCTGCACCGCCATTCAATATGATCGTGGCTGATCATCCAACTCAGTATCCCGTACCTGCCTTCTCTCCATACCCCCTGATCCCCTTAGCCACAAAGGCCACATCTAACTCCCTCTTAAATATAGCCAATGAACTGGCCTCAACTACCCTCTGTGGCAGAGAGTTCCAGAGATTCACCACTCTCTGCGTGAAAAAAGTTCTTCTCATCTCGGTTTTAAAGGATTTCCCCTTTATCCTTAAGCTGTGACCCCTTGTCCTGGACTTCCCTAACATCGGGAACAATCTTCCTGCATCTAGCCTGTCCAACCCCTTAAGAATTTTGTAAGTTTCTATAAGATCCCCTCTCAATCTTCTAAATTCTTGAGAGTATAAACCAAGTCTATCCAGTCTTTCCTCATAAGACAGTCTTGACATCCCAGGAATCAGTCTGGTGAACCGTCTCTGCACTCCCTCTGTGGCAATAATGTCCTTCCTCAGATTTGGAGACCAAAACTGTACGCAATACTCCAGGTGTGGTCTCACCAAGACCCTGTACAACTGCAGTAGAACCTCCCTGCTCCTATACTCAAATCCTTTTGCAATGAAAGCTAACATACCATTCGTTTTCTTTACTGCCTGCTGCACCTGCATGCCTACCTTCAATGACTGGTGTACCATGACACCCAGGTCTCGCTGCATCTCCCCCTTTCCCAATCGGCCACCATTTAAATAATAGTCTGCTTTCCCGTTTTTGCCACCAAAATGGATAACCTCACATTTATCCACATTATACTGCATATAGAAAGGACAGGCAGGTGGGCAGAGGAGGTGGGGTAGCTCTGTTGGTGAGGGATGGAATTCAGTCCCTTGCGAGGGAAGACATAGGGACTGACGAGATAAAGTCACTGTAGATTGAGTTGAGGAATTGTAAAGGCAAGAAGACATTAATTTGTGTTATCTACAGAACCACAAATAGTAGCCCGGATATAGGGTGTAGGTTGCAGCAGGAGTTAAAACTGGCATGTAACAAAAATAATGCCACTGTGGTGATGGGGGATTTCATATGCAGGTAGACTGGGAAAATCAGGTTGGTTCAGGACACCAAGAAAGAGAGTTTGTAGAGTGCATCCGAGATGGATTCTTAGAGCAGCTTGTAATGGAGTCAACCAGAGAAAAGGCAATTGAGTGTTGTCTAATGAACCAGATTTGATAAGATAACTCGAGGTAAAGGAACCATTTGGAGGTAGTGATCATAATATGATTAGTTTTAATCTGCAATTTGAGAAGGAGAAGGTTAAATCGGAAGTGTCAGTGATGCAGTCGAACAAAGGAGACTATGAAGGCATGAGAGGGGAGCTGGCCAAGGTAGACTGGAAAGGGATCCTAGCAGGAATGACGGTGGAACAGCAATGGCAGGAATTTCTGGGCATAATCCGGAAGACGCAGGATCATTTCATTCCAAAAAAGGAAGAAAGATTCTAATGGGAGTAGGAGGCAACCGTGGCTGACAAGAAAAGTTAGGGATAGAATAAAACTAAAAGAAAAGATTTATAACACACCAAAGAGTAGCCGGAAGCCAGAGGATTGGGAAACTTTCATAGGACAACAGAAGGAAACAAAAAGGGCAATACGGGCTGAAAAGATGAATTACGAGGAGAAGCTGGCCAGGAATATTAAAACAAAGGACAGTAAAAGCTTCTTTAGATATGTTAAGGGAAAAAGAGTAGCAAAGTCAAATGTGGGTCCCTTGAAGACAGACACGGGTGAAATTATTATGGGCAACACGGAAATGGCACAAGAGCTGAATAGGTACTTTGGATCTGTCTTCACTAAGGAAGACACAATCAATCACCCATATGTACTGGAGGACAGAGGTTCTAAGGGGGTAGAGGAACTGAAAGACATTTTCATTAGGCGAGAAATAGTATTGGGTAGGCTAATGGGACTGAAGGATGATAAATCCCCTGGATCTGATTGTCTGCATACCAGGGTCCTCAGGGAGGTGGCTCTAGAAATAGTGGACGCATTGGTGATCATTTTCCAATGTTCAATAGATTCAGGATCAGTTCCTGTGGATTGGAGGATAGCTAATGTTATCCCACTTTTCAAGAAAGGATCGAGAGAGAAAACGGGGAATTACAGACCAGTTAGCCTGACTTCGGTGGTGGGAAAGATGCTGGAGTCAATTATTAAATAGGTAATAATGGGGCATTTGGATGGCAGTAAAAGGATTAGTCCAAGTCAACATGGATTTATGAAAGGGAAATCATGCTTGACTAATCTTCTGGAATTTTTTGAGGATGTGACAAGTAAAAGGGATGAAGGGGTGTCCGTGGATGTAGTGTATCTAGACTTTCAGAAAGCCTTTGATAAGATCCCGCACGGAAGTCTGGTGACTAAAATTAGAGCACATGGTATTGGGGGTACGGTGTTGACATGGATAGAAAATTGGTTGGCAGACTGGAAGCAAAGAGTAGGAGTGAAGGGTCCTTTTCAGAATGGCAGGCAGTGGCGAGTGGCGTGCCGCAAGGCTCGGTGTTGGGGCCACAACTGTTTACCATATATATTAATGATTTGGAAGATGGAATTAGGAGCAACACTAGCAAGTTTGCAGATGACACAAAGCTTGGTGGCAGTGTTAGCTGTGAAGAGGATGTTAGGAGGTTGCAGGGTGACCTGGACAGGTTGAGTGAGTGGGCAGATGAGTGGCAGATGCAGTATAATATATATATAAATATGAGGTTATCCACTTTGACGGCAAAAACAAGGGGGCAGATTATTATCTCAATGGGGTTAGGTTAGGTAAGGGGGAGGTGCAGCGAGACCTGGGCATCCTTGTACACCTGTCACTGAAAGTTGGCTTACAGGTACAGCAGGCAATGAAGAAAGCTAATGGAATGTTGGCCTTCATAACACGAGGATTTCAGTATAGGAGTAAAGAGGTTCTTCTGCTGTTGTATAGGGCTCTGGTGAGACCACATCTGGAGTATTGTGTACAGTTTTGTTCTCCTAATTTGAGGAAGGACATCCTTGTGATTGAGGCCGTGCAGTGTAGGTTCACGAGATTGATCCCTGGGATGGCAGGACTGTCATAAGAGGAAAGATTGAGAAGACTAGGCTTGTATTCACTGGAGTTTAGGATGAGGGGGAATCTTAGAGACACATATAAAATTATAAAAGGACTGGACAAGCTAGATGTAGGAAAAATGTTCCCAATGTTGGGCGAGTCCAGAACCAGCGGCCACAGTCTTAGAATAAAGGGGAGGTCATTTAAGACTGAAGTGAGAAAAAACCTTTTCACCCAGAGAGTTGTGAATTTATGGAATTCCCTGCCACAGAGGGCAATGGAGGCCAAGTCACTGGATTGATTCAAGAGAGTTAGATAGAAGTCTAGGTGCTGGTGGAGTCAAGGGATATGGGGAGAAGGCAGGCACGGGTTATTGATTATTGAAGGCAGGCACGGAGGACGATCAGCCATGATCACAATGAATGGCGGTGCTGGCTCGAAGGACCGAATGGCCTCCTCCTGCAACTATTCTCTATGTTTCTATGTGCTCAGTGGGTCAGGAATGTGTCTGTTCATTTCCCTCCACAGATATTGCCTGACCTATTTTAGAAAACCCCTTTATTCCCCTTTCTCTTCTGCACTCCCACTTTCTCCCCCCCCCTTCATCCCCAGTGCCCCACCTAGATGCACGCCTATCTCTCTCCTCCCTATATTTCTCCCTGACACCAACTCAATAGTTTTTTTTCACACCTTTTTATAATCTCTTGCCTTTGTTCAATCATCTGCCTGGGAAAATGCCCCCTCACTCGTGTTCACCTATTACCTCCCATGCCTATTCCTGCCCCCCCCCCCCCCCCTTCTTGTTGTTTTCTCCCCCCATTCTGCAATCAGTCTTAAGAAGGGATCTGGCTTTAAACATCACCCTGTTCTCCATGGGTGCTGCCTGACCTGCTAAGTCACCCTAGCACTTTGTGCTTTTTTTAAATTGTTGATCAGATGTTGGCTTCTACTTCCCAGCAAGTTACTTATAACCCTGAAATACCTCAATGTCTAAAAAAATTAACAAGCTAATTTTAAATCGATAATCTACAACTGATGAACATTTGCTGAGGTGGGGGATATGAGCAGTATGTGTAACTCTTGTGCAACCTACTGAAGAACATTACTTATTTCACCATCTCTGCTATGTCCTCAAAGTCCAAATATATCTTATGTTGAGCTCATAGGAAATGTAAATGCATGTTATATTAGAGATTCGCATTAAAATTAGTTGCTGTACATTAATAGATTCCTAGATTCCTTAAATGTGTAATGTAATGTGCATATAATATTCAACACTGAATGCTAGGTTCAGCACTGAATTCAAGGTTTCCAAAATCATGAAAGATTTTGGTGGTAAATTGGAAAACATTGTCTGGGACTACATAAGGAAGGACATCATGAATTTAAAATTGATATTGAGAGAAAACTCAAGAAATATTTGGGGTTAAAAATGAGCCACTGGAGGAACTCAGCGGGCAAGGGGATGGTCAAAGGGATGGTCAAAGATTTGGGTCGAGAATCTGCATCAGGAAACATTTCCCAAGAAATGGAGAATGGTGTGCTTTGGAGGATGGAACAGCTGCGATAAAGACCATTATTTCAGTTGATATTCTGGTCCGGTACAGTAGTCATATTACAAATAAACCAACAAAATAATGATGTGAATCCAAAATGAGAAACAAGCATACAATCTACGATGTGGATAGCACAATAGCACAGCTAGTAGAACTACTGCCTCATGGTTTCAAAGACGGGTTCAGTTCTAACTTTGTGTGCTGTCTGCATGCAACTTGAATAATAATAATAATAATAATAATAATAATAATAATATTAATAATAATAATAATAATAATAATAATAATAATAATAATAACTTATATTGTCATTGCACATAGTTGCAACGAGATTAACGGATCCCGTTAACGAGATCTATCCATATTAACGGGAAGGAGGTGGAACGTGTTTCCAGCTTCAGGTTTCTGGGGGTCAACATCTCTGATGACCTCTCTTGGACCCACAATACCTCAACACTGGTCAAGAAGGCTCACCAGCGTCTGTTCTTCCTGAGGAGACTAAAGAAGGTCCATCTGTCTCCTCAGAATCTGGTGAACTTCTACCGCTGCACCATCGAGAGCATCCTTACCAACTTATCACAGTATGGTATGACAACTACTCTGTCTCCGACTGGAAAGCACTGCAGAGGGTGGTGAAATTTGCCCAACGCATCACCGGTTCCTCACTCCCCTCCATTGAGCCTGTCCAGAGCAAGCGATGTCTGCAAAGGGCACGCAGCATCGTCAAGGACTGCACTCACCCCCCCTGCCCCCCCCCCCCCCCCCCCCCCCCGGCCACTCCTTCCCCCAGGAAGCTTGCACTATTGCTAATGTATGTACATATATATATTTTCCATTATTCTATGTTCACTCTTCTGGGATGAGTTAACTGCATTTTGTTGTCTCTGTACTGTACACTGCACAATGACAATAAAGATTGAATCTGAATCTGATTTGGTATGCAGCTTCCATCCGATAGTCATAACTTAAACAACTAATAAAATTTAGATACCCCGAGAAACATGATTTATAAAAACAGTAAAACAGTAAAACAGTCTAAAGTGCAAATATGTCTGTGCCGGGTCGATGTGCGTGAATACAGTTCATGGGTGTGGGGAGGGGGGGCACTCAGCAGGGCCGGTTCAGAGCAGCGATAGCTCTGGGGATGAAGCTGTTCCTGAGTCTGGAGGTGCAGGCGTAGAAGGCCTTGTAACGTCTGCCGGAACGTAGGAGTTCGAACAGACTATACAAGGGTGTGAGGAGTCTTTGTGGATGCTGACGGCCTTCCTGAGGCACCGTGTGTAGTAGATGCCCTCCAAGGCTGGTAGCTGTGTCCCAATAATCTTCTGCGCCCTGTAGACGACGCGCTGAAAAACTCTCCTCTCCACCTCCGTGCAGCTGAGATACCACACAGAGATGCCATGTGTTAGTATGCTCTCTGTGGTGCAGCGGTAGAAGGTTGTCAGCAGCTGTTGGGGCAGACCAGTCCTTTTCAATGTTCTTAGGAAGAACAGTCTTGACCAGCGCAGCGGTGTTGGTGGACCATGTGAGGTCCTCCGAAATGAGTGTGCCTAGAAACTTAAAGCTGGACACTCTCTGTACACTGTCCCCGTAGATAGAGTTTGAGGCGTGTTCCCCATTTTGTGTCCTCCTGAAGTCGATAATCAGCTCCTTGGTCTTGGAGGTGTTTAGGAACAAGTTGTTACGTGAGCACCAGTCCGCCAGGTTCTGCACCTCCGCTCTGTAGTTTGTTTCATCACCGTTGGTGATCAGCCCGATCACCGTTTTGTCGCCTGTGAAATTGACGATGGTGTTGGTGTCGAATGCAAGAACAGTCGTGTGTGAAGAGGGAGTAGAGCATGGGGCTCAGTACACAGCCCTGTGGTGTGCCGGTGATAGTGGAGGACAGGTGCGGGCCCTGTCTCACTGCCTGTGGTCGCTCGGTCAGGAAATTCAGGATCCAGTCGCATATCGGCAAGCTGAAACCTAGCTGGTGAAGTTTGGTGGTGAGCTTGGTGGGGATGACCGTGTTGAAGGCAGAGCTATAGTCTATGAAGAGCATCCTCACATATGTGCCGTCTTTCCAGGTGAGTCAGGACAGTGTGAAGAGCCAGAGGGATGACACCTCTGTGGATCGATTTCATTGTGTATTCAGTATTCATTGTCGTTGATGGGTGTTTCCCAGGTGCTTGGTTTCCACCCACATCCCAAAGAAGTGTAGGCTGGTAGATAAATTGCCCACTATAATTTGTCCTCAGTGTAGAATCCATGGTGAGTTGATAGGATTATGAAGAGAATAGGTTATGGTAAAATGGGTGAATGGGTTGGACCCTTGAGCTATCAGAGATTCAATGCACTAAAATGCCTCTTTCTGTCTTGTGAGGAAGTCAGAAACATTTGAAATCTGCTGGTATGAAGCTTGAACCAGTATGGAAAATGATAGGCAAATACTTAAAAGTGTTTTATGAACTGATGAAGGATTAAGATCCCATTATCATTTTCTTTGGCTTAGCAGTAAAGAGCAAATGAATGATTTTAGAACAAATAGTGTGATTAGGAGAAATTCCTTTATGTAGTAAGTTACTGGAGAATAAAATTATTTCCTGAAGTGGAGACGTGATACAGGGGACAACGCAACTATTAAGATAGAATTGGATATATATTTGAAGCAGAGTAACATTGAGCTGTGGGCCAAAGGATATGAGCATGTGATTAGGTTTGTTGTATTTGTTTCAAAGCATTGGCACAGATGTGATGGCCTTGTTCTGTACTGTGAATCTCTAGGGTTCTATGGCATCATATTTCAGAGCCAGGCAGAAAAGCTTCAGGATAAATGAATAAATTTGTTATGATTAATGAACGTCTTCAAATATGATACTATCTGTTGCTATTAGTTTTATTCTATTACTAGACTAAGTGGGACTAAATAGTTCTGGAGCGCTAGTATGGGTGTTGTGGGCTGAAGGGACTGATTCCAGAGGGTTAGTATGGGCATTGTGGATCAAATGGATTCTTGGGCTGGCAGCTCAGTCACTCAAGCCTGTTGTGCTGGCAGCTCACTCGTGGCTGGTGGGCTGGCAGTTGGCTATTCCTTGAAATTCCATTTCAAGCAGGGTGCAAGGCCATCAAATTCAAGTGCAGTTTCTTACCACTTCAAGCAGGGTGCAAGGCCATTAAAAACAACGAGCCGTGACCTCTCCCTCCTCCATCTTGCAGAAACTGAGCCACACCCACACTTCTGGGTGTTATAGTCCCTCCTCCTCCCACCAGAAGGGGTGTGGCCTTCACATCATGATCGACAGGAGAGAGAATCTCAACATTTTTAAAACACTAATAACTCTTTTATTTTTAATCGATGGGAAAAATGCTCAGCATCTGATGAACGGAGGGGGACTGAGTACAATGGCCAAAAATCATAGCCATACGTGTTAGCATTCTTTCTAAAATTAATATAAAGCGCCAACAGGAAGTGGTCAAGATTAGACTTTTAATTATATAGAAAAGGCAACTCTAATTAGGCAAGGCAACTTTAATTGGGCAAAGCAACTTTAATTAGGCAAGGCAACTTTAATTAGGCAACACAGCTTTAGAATGTCCAAACCTAAGACAACACAGCTTTAGAATTTCCAAACCTAAGACAACAGTTTTAACTTTTCCAAACCAAAGGCAACACAGCCTTTACATTTCCAAACCAAAGGTAACACAGCTTTAGCATTTTCAAACCAAAGGCAACACAGCTTTAGCATTTCCAAACCAAAGACAACACAGCTTTAGCATTTCCAAACGAAAGGCAACACAGGTTTAGCATTTCCAAACCAAAGGCAACACAGCAATTCCAAACTATATTTTGAAACCACATTAAGGGCACTGACAATTCAGTAAAACCACTCACAGTTTAGTGCACATGTGTTCAGTGTTATTCACAGCTCAGACTGAGAGACGTGACCCTCTTGCTCCCCCATCTTGCAGAGACTGATGCACTCAACACTTCCGGTCTCTTTTATTTTTCACCAGATATAAACCAGAGTGGAGATTGGGCAGCTTACACCCCAGCAGCATGAATATTGACTTCTCTAATTTCAAGTAACCCTTGCTATCTCTCTCTCTCCATCTCTCCCCCTTCCCAGTTCTCTAACCAGTCTGACTGTCCATATGATTACATTGTATCCCGGTCTGTATTGTTGTCACCTAGCTAACAATGCTCTATTCTACATTTTTCTTGTTCTACATCTCTTTTGATCTCTTTCTTGAGGAACTAAAGGACCCACATTAGGCAGGAAATGTAGACTGGGTAGTCTACATTAAATGAAATGTAAAAGGGTAGACTGATGGGACTGAAGGCTAATAAATCCCCAGGGCCTGATGGTCTGCATCCCAGGGTACTTAAGGAAATGGCTCTAGAAATCGTAGATGCATTGGTAATAATTTTCCAATGTTCTATAGACTCAGGATCAGTTCTTGTGGATGGAGGGTAGCTAATGTTATCCCACTATTTAAGAAAGATGGGAGAGAGAAAACTGGGAATTATAGACCAGTTAGCCTGACATCGGTGGTGGCGAAGATGCTGGAGTCAATTATAAAAGATGAAATAGCCACACATTTAGATAGCAGTAACAGGATCGGTCCGAGTCAGCATGGATTTACGAAGGGGAATTCATGCTTGACTAATCTTCTGGAATTTTTTGAGGATGTAACTAGGAAAATGGACAAGGGAGAGCCAGTGGATGTAGTGTACCGGGACTTTCAGAAAGCATTTGATAAGGTCCCACGTAGGAGATTAGTGGGCAAAATTAGGGCACATGGTATTGGGGGTAGAGTGCTGACATGGATAGAAAATTAGTTGGCAGACAGGAAACAAAGAGTAGGGATTAACTGGTCCCTTTCAGAATGGCAGGCAGTGACTAGTGGGGCACCACAAGACTCGGTACTGGGACCGCAGCTATTTACAATATATACATCAATTATTTGGATGAAGGGATTCAAAGTAACATTTGCAAATTTGCAGATGACACGTAGCTGAGTAGCAGTGTGAACTGTGAGGAGGATGCTATGAGAATGCAGGGTGACTTGGATAGGTTGGGGGAGTGGACAGATGCATGGCAGATGAAGTTTAATGCGGATAAATGTGAGGTTATCCACTTTGGTATAAAAAACAGGAAGGTAGATTACTATCTAAATGGCATCAAGTTGGGAAAAGGGGATGTACAACAGGATCTGGGTGTCCTTGTTCGTCAGTCTATGAAAGTAAGCATGCAGGTACAGCAGGCAGTGAAGAAAGCGAATGGCATGTTAGCCTTTATAACAAGAGGAGTCGAGTCTAGGAGCAAAGAGGTCCTTCTGCAGTTGTATAGGGCCCTAGTGAGACCACACCTGGAGTATTGTGCGCAGTTTTGGTCACCTAAGTTGAGGAAGGACATTCTTGCTATTGAGGGAGTGCAGAGTAAATTTACAAGGTTAATTCCCAGGATGGCGGGACTATAATATGCTGAGAGAATGGAGCGGCTGGGCTTGTACACTCTGGAGTTTAGATGGATGAGAGGGCATCTTATTGAAACATATAAGATTGTTAAGGGTTTGGACGCGCTAGAGGCAGGAATCATGTTCCCCATGTTGGGGGAGTCCAGAACAAGGGGCCACAGTTTAAGAATAAGGGGTAAGCCATTTAGAACAGAGATGAGGAAACACATTTTCTCACATAGAGTTGTGAGTCTGTGGAATTCTCTGCCTCAGAGCGCAGTGGAGGACCGGTTCTCTGGATACTTTCAAGAGAGAGCTAGATAGGGCTCTTAAAGATGGCGGAATCAGGGAATATGGGGAAAAGCCAGGAACGGGGTACTGATTGTGGATGATCAGCCATGATCACATTGAATGGCGGTGCTGGCTCGCAGGGCCGAATGGCCTACTCGTGCACCTATTGTCTATTACACTTCCTTATTTCTGTAATTCCTTTTTCCCTGATGCTCAGTCAAAATGGTCTCAACCCGAAATGTCACCCATTCCTTCTATCCAGAGATGCTGCCTGTCCCGCTGAGTTACTGCGGTATTTTGTGTCTATCTTCAGTAAAGAATAAAATACTTGCTTTTTGAAAAATATATATTATTTTGTGAGTGATTTAATCCATGTGATGAATTTATATCAATAAAAGGCAGTGATGCTGAGACATAGCACCGAAAATCAAGATGGATTGAAATACACAGTGTGAGACGGCCAATTATATAATTACACCATACATTGATTTTTTTTTAATAAAGGAGACCATTCAGCTCAATGTGGCTGTGCCTTGAAAGAATTCATTTTGAAAGAAGAACATAATTTTCTACACCCCAATCCAATTGATTTTGAAAACTCCCAAGGAATCTGATTCAGGTAATTTGTTGCAGTTTTAAAAAGCTTAATACGGGGGCGTTACTGTACAGCGGATGCAGTAAGACGTGCTTTCAAGAGCTCCCCTCCGTTCAGTTTAAAATTGTTTAAAATTACCATCTTTCAGTCAAGGTCGTTCTCAGAACTTTTCACAGCTTATTTATCCACCTCTGTGTGGTTCAGACCTGCATAAAAAGCCCTGCAAATGCCAGTCACACGCAAGGGAAGAGCTAAGCAAAAACCGCTAGCAACCTTGGCTAACAAAGGTGAAGACAGTGAATCTAATAGCAAAGCAAGTGGTCATTCCGCACCAACAGGTGCAATGCTGAGAGGTGTCAGATGTGATTTTAAAGGCCATCAACGACCGCTTTGACCAATTTGAAACCAAGTTTGGATCTCTTCAGTCCTCAGAAAATGCCTTGACGGTCCGAATGGATTCCATGGATGAGATAGGTGGAGAGCAGGACACCCGCCTGACGCCAATGGAGAAAAACATAAGCGAAATACAAAGGGAAAACACCCTGCTGCGAGTAAAAATCAACGGCCTAGAGGGCCACTCGAGTCAAAATAACATTAAAATCGTGGGTATTCCAGGAAAAGAGAAGGGGAAACCGACAGAGTTTATCAGTGCCCTCATCCCAAAACTGCTGGGTGAGACATACTTCCAAAAACCACTTATCATTGACTGTGCACACTGCACCCAACAGCCGAAGCCCGCGGAGGGAGCCAGGCCTTGCACACTCATCACCAGGGACCATTTCTTTCATGAGAAAGATATGATAATACGACTTGGTCGACAATGGACTATGGAATACAACGGACTGCGAGTCTTTATCTTCCCGGATTACACAGATGAGGTAATGGAACAGCGACGTGGGTTCCGTGATGTCATGCAGACCCTGCGGGAGATGGAGGTGAAGTACAGTCTGCGCTTCCCAACCAAACTCCAGCTTCAACACAACGGGCAACCGAAGGACTTCACTTCTCCCGGAGAAGCAAAGAAATTTGTGGAAGGGCACCTGAGACGCGACGCTGGAAATGAACAGACAGGATGATCCCGCAGGACAGAGGAGATATTTGCTGAGAGCATTAAAGAACAGTTTGCTTCAACACGCTTAAAAACGGTATAATTTGGCACTTTCAATATTATTTGAATAAGTGGAGGGGGCCCTTTGCTTGCCTTGGCTTGTTTATTTGTTCATAGACTGGTTAGGTAGTCGGCCTGAGAGGCAATTTTACTTGCCATACGCCCGGCGGCCCTCGTTAAGCAATGAGGGGGAAGGTGACGCTTTGTTTGGGGAAGTATCTTTGGGGAGGGGGTCGGGGTTCATTAATGTTCAATGTTTTCCAGAGTTGCCAGATTCTTTATCTTTTACATTCTTTTGTTTCACCATGGTGTGCCTTTTTTTTCTCTTAGCTGAATATGTCAGGACTTAACTGTGTAAAACAGGACAATATGAGTAAGATAACGTTGGTCTCGTGGAATGTATGTGGCCTTGGGCATGCAATTAAGCGGGGTAAAGTGTTTGCGAATTTGAAATCTCTTGAATCAGACATAATATTTCTTCAAGAAACCCATATTAAAGCTACAGAGCAGAGGCGACTGAGAGCTAATTGGATCTCTCAAGTTTACAATTGCTTCTAATAAAATAAACTAAAACAAAAAAGATAATGATGATAAAGGAAACATTGTAAGCTGTTTGTAGGGTGAAAATGAGAAGCTAGTGTGAATTGGGTGGGGTGGGATAGAGAGAGAGGGAATGCCGGGGTAACCTGAAGTGAGAGAAATCAATATTCATACCACTGGGCTGTAAGCTGCCCAAACAAAATATGAATAATAGAATACACAATTTGGTATACTGCAATACTTCATGAAGTTTACCAACATGAAGAATTCTAGGTCCTCCAAAGAATCTGTGAAAATCATAACTGTTGCCCATTTATATTTCATAAATGAACATTTTTGGATAATGTGTGCAATTCTCTTTGGTTAGGATTAAGCATGGCAAAACAAATTAAAAAATGTGGCTTTGGAAGAAGATAAAGCCTTAACATTTTTATTTTCCAGAGTAAGAGATTGAGAACTAATGCTATTCAAAGAATGAGTGTCAGAGAAATGGTCAGATTGTCATGTTTTAAAGGCAAGTTTTTTTTATCGCCGGTAACCTCTGTCATATTTAACAAAAAAAACCCCAACCTATTATCTTAACAGACAATTCTTATCGTTCAAATGGTTCAGGACTGACAGTTGATGATTTCTTTGCAATCTGTCGCTGTCCCTCACAAAGCCACTTTCACGCTGTGGTTTGGTTAAAAACAGATATGAGCCAATGGATCATTAACATACTAGTGCTAGTCTTTCTGCCGTTGAGAAAAAACAATAACTGAGTTCATATCTGCACCAGCAATTCTCTTCTGTGTAGTCATTTGCAAGACTGAATACTGGTTATTGTGGATTTCTTTCAAACAACTACTGTCCAGCAAAGATGGAATCCATATTAAATGTAGACAGAATAAAATTAAATTGTTGAGAAAAGGGTGGTGAATCTGTGGAATTCTTTTCCCATAAGGCTGTGGAGGCCATCAATGGATATTTTTTAGCAGAGTTAGATACGGTAGATTCTTGATTGTATGGGTGTCAGGGGGTATAGAGGGGAGAATGGGGTTAGGAGGGAGAGACAGATCAGCCATGATTGAAAATGGCAGAGTAGACTTCATGGGCCGAATGGTCTAATTCTGCTCCTATTACATATGACCTCATGAATGGGTAATTGGTGGTCAGTATGAGATTGATGGGCCAATGGGTCTGCTTCCTTCCTATATGATTCTGTTAATATGTTATTGATGTGAATGGGCTTTAAAATGTATCAATCAGTGCTTTTGGAATTATCAAGTTGAATTTGAAAATCAGTATACTCAGTTGAAAAGCAGCTGTCTGTGCTTTTGTTGAACAGCCCCAGAAGCAGTACTGGCATTTACACATGGTCCCTGATTCTCTATTGGGTTCCACCAGCTTTCTTTCACAGTCAAATCAGGTGCAGGAAGGTAGATAGATCTGCTACTGTAAAAGTGAGGCAGGTGTTCACCGGGGATTGATGGGCATGAAAAAGAGAACAGGTTACGGGGAATTAAGTGAAGGAGTGGGAACATCCGAGGCCACATAACCTTGCCGGCCGAAAGGCTTGTTTTATATGACCGTATGAAATATGAAGCATTGTTGGTGTAATGGCAATAAAATCAATGATGCTTGCTTTCATTGGGGTGTGAAAGTGACAGCAGTTGAGTTTACAGCATATGCATTACTGAATTCAAACGATTTTCCTCGGGCTCTGGTGTTTTCCAAACTTTTCATCAGAATTAAGGAGAATAACGTTGATTTAAAGCAGATCGACTTATTCCAAATAGTCTTGCTGTAAAATCCACTAAATATATCCTAAACCTTTGCTGCATGGTATTGAAATGAGATTTTATCATTAAACTAAGCCATGAATAACAGTTAAGGGGCTGTCCCACTTGGGCGACCTAATCTGCGAGTTAAGAAGAGTGTCTTCGACCTTCAAACTCGAGGGCACTCGCCTGGAAAGCCTCGTGCTGGATCGAATGTCCGCGTTGAAACCACAAGCTGGATTGACCGACCGCGCACTCACACGCATGCGCGCGGGGGGGAGAAGGGGGGGGAGGGGGGGAGAGGGGGGGGGGGGAGGGGGGGGGGAGGGGGGGGGGGAGGGGGGGGGGGGGGGGGGGGGGGGGGGGGGGGGGGGGGGGGGGGGGGGGGGAGAGGGGGGGGGGGGGGGGGGGGGGGGGGGGGAAGGGGGGGGGGGGGGAGGGGGGGGGGGGAGAGGGGGGGGGGGGGGGGGGGGGGGGGGGGGGGGGGAAAGGGGGGGGGGGAGGGGGGGGGAGGGGGGGGCGGGATGGGGGGGGGGGAGAAGGTGGGGAGCCACTTTTAATAAGTATAATAAAGTTTAGCGTGCATTTTACCTACGTGCTTTCCTTGGTCCTGAAAACTCCAATGAGCCAATTAAAATGCCCGGTCAGTGAAGGAGATTGCCTAAGGCTGCCTTCGACTGCCTGTAACTAAACAGCGACCTCACTCCACTGCACTACGAGTTCAAAAGAACAATGCCGACCAAATTTTACTAGCTGAGGCCACTATTCGGGAACTTCCCTCAAGCATGAAGGAGAGTTCCAGCGACCTCATAGGACCTCCTAGGACCACATGTCGACCATGCTGCGAGTTTGAAGGTCGAAGACACTCTTCTAAACTCACAGATTAGGTCGCCTAAGTGGGACAGCCTTGTTAGCAACTTTCCTGTCCCAAACAAAATAATTTTCGATTTATGTTTTATATTTCCCCAAGATAAACACTTCAAAGATTATTATTATGTGTAATTAAATTTATTTATGGTGTTTCAGATTTCACCAAATCGTATGAGTGTTTCACACACTTAATGCAATGTCATTTAACTCTTCAAAAAATAAAAGGACATGCGCCTCCTTTAACCTCATCATCTGCAGTTGATGCTCTTGATTTGGCCACCTTTACATCAGCAAGGCCATGTGTGGATGAGGTGATCTTATTGCCAAACATTTGCACTCAGTCATCTGGCACATATGTATCTCCTGTTTGCTAACCACTTTAACTCCCCCTCCCATTCCCATACTGACCGTTCTGCCCTGGGCCTCCTCCAATGTCAGAGTGAGACCACAAGCAAACTGGAAGATGAGCACTTCATATTTTGCTTGGGTAGGTTGCAACCCAAAGATATGAACATTACATTCTCAATTTTAGGTAATACCCCTCTCTTTTACCCTCTCTCTTTCCAGAACCCACCCTGACACCACGTATTTCACCCACCATCCCCTCCCCTTCCACCTGTATTCCCACTGGCTTTACATCTGACCCACTTCATTCTCTGACCTCCCTCCTTCAAACTGACACTGTATTCAGCTATTTGTCTCTGATTTGTTCCCCCCCCCCCCCCCCCCCCCCCCCATTCCTAGCCTATTGACCTCCCATGCTGTTCACCATTCAAAGTTTTTTCTGCTCTCACCTGTATTCATCCTATCAATTGTCATGTAATTTGTTCAACCAAAGATACTGAATAATTCTAATATGTGACAAACCACGAATCAAAAAGCCCTACTTATAGATCCTTCTCAGGGTCATAGAGAGTCATAGAGTGATACAGTGTGGAAACAGGCCCTTTGGCCCAACTTACCCACAACAGCCAACAATATCCCAGCTACACTAACCCCACTTGCCTGCAGTTGGTCCATATCCCTCCAAACCTGTCCTATCCATGTACCTGTCTTACTGTTTTTTAAACGATGGGATAGTCCCAGCTTCAGCTATTTCTTCTGGCAGCTTGTTCCATACATCCACCACACTGTGTGGAAAAATTTGCCTCTCGGATTCCTATAAAATCTTTTCCCATTAACCTTGAACGTATGTCCTCTGGTCCTCGATTCCACCTACTCTTTGCAAGAGACTCTGCATCTACCCAATTTATTCCTCTCATGATTGTGTACACCTCTATAAGATCACCCTCATCCTCCTGCGCTCCATGGAATAGAGACCCAGCCTACACAACCTCTCCCTATAGCTCACACCCTCTAGTCCTGGCAACATCCTTGTGAATCTTGTCTGAAAACTTTCAAGCTTGACAACATCTTTCCTATAACATGGTGCCCAGAAATGAACACAATATTAAATGTGGTCTCACCAACGTCTTATACAACTGCAACGTGACCTCCCAACTTCTATACTCAATACACTGACTGATGAAGGCCAAAGTGCCAAAAGCCTTTTTGACCACCTGATATACCTGCGAATCGACCTTCAAGGAAACATGCACCTGCACTCCTAGATCTCTCTGCTCTACAACACTACCCAGAGGCCTGAAATTTAATGTGTAGGTCCTGCTCTTGTTTGACATCCCAAAATGCAACACCTCACATTCTCTGTATTAAATTCCATCAACCATTCTTCTGTCCACCTGGCCAATCAATCCAGATCCTACTGCAATCTTTCACAACCATTGTCACTATCTGCAAAACCACACACTTATGTATCTTCAGCAAACTTGCTGATATTGCCAGTATGTTCTCATCCAAATCATTGATGTAGATGACAAACAGTAACGGGCCCAGCACCGAACCCTGAGGCACACCACTAGTCACAAGCCTTCAGTCCGGTAAGCAACCTTCCACCATCACCCTTTGATTCCTTCCATAGAGTCAATTTGCTATCCATAAGCTTAGGAGTTTATGTCCTAGAGCTTAGGAGAAATGGTTATAAAATGTCAGTTGCTGCCTTAATTTTAGGTATTATCCAAATATTTAATTAATTCCCTGCAACATGCAGAGATTAATTAAGGAAGCAACTGAAATTTTATAAACAGACCAAAAAAAAAGGAATTAATCTCCATGTCATTTTGAATTGATTTTTTCCAAGGAAATGGGACCCTATACATATGTCAGGTGTTGGACCAGTGATATTTCATCATTATTTATTCATTGTCATGGCATTAAAATTCAGGTAAACCTAATTCCACAAGGTGCAACTATATCAAGGTTGTTCTACAGCTTGAATTGTCCAAATTGCACCATCAGTTACTCAGGAGACCCCGGGAATTGCTAACAGCAACGTTTGGATATCTGCATTGTACTGGACTTGTGCTGTATTCTGCAATTAAATTTCCTCATTAAAAAGGTGTCCACTGATGCTACCATCAATATAAATTCCTGACCACTATGATAATGGAAATATCACTCAAGCTTCACTTTTTCACTGACCAGAGATTTGGGCTGAGCATTATCAGTTGCACAATCTACATGTAATTAGTTGTTCATTTATCTACAAGACTGATTCCGCATTATGTGAATTATAATTACCTTAATTAGAAATATTCCAGCAAGGTTAAAAGCCACCAGAAACCTTCCCTTCGCATAATATTATGTATCAAGTTTAATACCAACAATGCATTAATTAATCTTACAACATTTTAAATAAATCTTTGTATGTTTTCAAGTGTATTTCAACATAATAGAGTTGATGGTGGCACTTTGTGGACATTCATTTGTGCAATGGTATTCAAAGAATAAATAAAACTAAACTGAATCTGAGTTTATCAATGAAAGATAAATGCACACGTGTGCAGGCTGACTTTGTATTTTATTTCAGGGCTGTAAGGTATTTTAAGAACAAAGGTTTAGTTATTTTTATCCATTCATTGAGAAACCACATTACAGACAATCACTGTGTTACAGGATGTGGGGTGACAACGGTGGTGAGGATTATGCTCCTCGTAAACAAGCCATGTCACGATTTTCTATAAGGTGAAGTTGTATCATATGCACATGTGTCAAGAAAAGTGAATTGAAAAATAAAAACATGATTTGTTTATTTATTTACCTTTTTCACCTTTTTAATGAGGAAATTGTCATTTTTAGACTGAATTTTTATTCTGCACACAAATGTCTTGGTAGTGATTTGTGAATTGCATTCGGGGAAACTTCCATTATGCCAAACAGCAGTAAAGAACCTAACCTCACAGTGCAATCCATTGCTCAAGATTAAATGCTGTTATTACTTGTCTGCAAAGACTTGGGCTCCAAAATTCGGCTGTTTGTGGAGGGAAAGAAACACAAATGCTATCACCATTGGCCGTGCAGGAATGATTTATGTTGTTCTTTTTGCTGACAGATGCACATACATGTTTTGCAGGCTTATTAACGAGCACTTGTGCTAATCTGATGCTTTTTATTTCCCAGCTGCTACCCTCTAGTGGGGCTCAGAGATATGTGTGAACAGATGAAGAAACAGACGCATCAAACAAATGGACTAGAGAATTATCACTGAGCCATACGGTTGTGTTGTGCCAGTTGTTTCCGCACTGTTTAAAGTAAAAATGGTATTCAATGTCGCCAATAGTGATGTGATGATGTTAAACAAGTAAACATCTAAATATCTGAGGACAGAAGAATCTGCTGATGTTGAAATTTGGCAAAACACAAAGTGCTGGAGGAACTATTGATTGGTACAGGTGTCAGTAGACAAAATACAATAGACAATAACCTATAGGTGCAGGAGTAGGCCATTTGGCCCTTCGAGCCAGCACCGCCATCACTGTGAGCATGGCTGATCATCCACACTTAGTACCCCGTTGCTGCCTTTTCCCCATATCCCCTGACCCCGCTATCTTTAAGAGCTCTATCCAACTCTTTCTTGAAAGCATACAGAGAATTAGCCTCCACTGCCATCTGAGGCAGAACAATCCACAGGTTCACAACCCTTTGTGTGAATTTTTTTTTTCCTCATCTTTGTTCTAAATGGTTTACCCCTTATTCTTAAACTGTGGGTACTGGTTATGGACTCCCCCAACATTGGGAACATGTATCCTGCACCAAGCATGTCTAAACCCTTAATAATCTTATATGTTTCAATAAGATCCTCTCTCAACCATCTAAATTCCAGAGTATACAAGTCCAGTCACTCCATTCTATCAACATACGACAGTCCTGCCATCCCGGGAATTAACTTGGTGAAACTACGCTGCACTCCCTCAATAGCAAGAATGTCCTTCCTCAAATTTGGAGAGCAAAACTGCACACGATATTCCAGGTGTGGTCTCACTAGGGCCCTATACAACTGCAGAAGGAGCTCTTTGCTCCTCTCCACATGCCATTCGCTTTCTTCACACCCCGCTGTACCTGCATTCTTACTTTCAGTGACTGATGAACAAGGACCCCCAGATCTCGTTGTACTTCCCCTTTTCCCAACTTGACACCATTCCGATAATAATCAGAACTCAGGAAACAATTCCCTACTCAAACCACAGCAAGAATCAATGCATTAAGTCATTCGTAGATTACCTGGGAAATTTCCATGGAAATATGTCACTTGATCCAGCCACTAAACTTAGATCAGAGCATAGTTTCTTACCAATGACATCAAGGTCATTGTGCCTGTACAAATCCTTCTAGACTGTGGCTGGACAAACATGCAACATCTTGCACAGTATCACTCACTCCTGAACATGACCTTTCATTAACTCCCACTGCTCCAAGAGCTCTAAACATATTTCATTCTCCCTCGAGTTAAGTAGCAAATTTCACAGGGTTGGTAAACTTCCCCGTGATGCACGGTGACATTGATTGTACACAAATTACTTTGTAAACATCACCCTACACTCCAATCTTGTACCCCAGCTGCATTGGATTTCACTCTTTCGATGTCCAGCTGGTTTGTGACCGTAAACAAGCAACATTCTGATCAATGACGTATCCTGGCAGTAGTCCCGATGTGGGCAATCTGCTGTACCATCTGCATATGATCCTCTGTGCCAGATATGGATCCTGAATCCACTGTGCAGCCAATGCACAGGGGGGTGGGGGAAGCATCATTTATATACAATCCAATGTCAGACTGTCACTTGGATTGATAAAACACAAAACCGCAAATAGTCCAACAAAAATGCACAACCTCACGCTCATGAGTGCTTAGCACCTGCCATCAGCACAAGAGGGGACGAGAAGAGGAGGGGGTTTCTTTCCAGCTTTGCCATTGTCAACTACCTAATAAGGAAGCCGTATGAGTAAACATAACATCATCTGCTCAATTCCTTGTTTCCATTCATACTATTCATAGGGGTTCTCTGAAAAATTGAAACCAGCACTAAAGTAGTGTTCCAGACAAGATTTGTATTTCAAAGAATGATGAAAAATCTCCAAATGTTCAGTCATCTTTCTATGTATTCCCTTGTGATGCCTTGCAAGCTCTTATCTATCTTAGTGCGTCTATACATTGTCCCCCATTGATTGTAGTTGCAATTAACTTTCAGTAGTGAAGATCACTCACTGCCTTAGCTGGAGATGGCACCGTCTCAACATAGTTGGTGGCGACCTGAACTTGGTGGATTCTAAGTATGGAGAGAACCAAGCGGAAAGATAGTATTTGTGCTCCATGGAGCTAGTACCAAGTTCCCAGGGCGGATTCTGAACACTCCTTGTATCCAGCCCACAAGACATGTTTACAGCCATGATAACACCACACTCAACTTGCATGACAGCAGTCTGAGCCTCCGCTGCAGCACACAATGTTAGTTGGCTGCATGGCTGCTGGTGTCATCCTTCACTTGTATGAAGGGAAGGAGGAGCTCCAAGCTCCACAAAACCCCTGTGCTGCATTGATATTTGTACTGCACCAAGCATTTTATTTTGCATACCCAGCAGCATCATCTTCCAAATTTAAGCATTTCAGATAGTTCTGTAGCAGAACTTGAGTAATCACTTAACAAATCACTCAGAGATTAATCACTTAATAAAGTCATCTTTGTGCAAATATCTGAGTTATAGGTGGTGTTGGTATCTGTTAAAAATTGATCATCATAGACCTCACCCGCATCTCCTCTGTGTAATGATTCCACTCTAACTCCCCCTCCTCCCAGATACATTAAAGATAGAGTTCCCCTGGACCTTACCTTTCACCCCACCAGTCTCTACATCCAACAGGAAATGTCATCCTCTACCATTTCCGTCACTTCCAACACAATCCCACCATGAGTCACATTTTCCTAACTCGACACCTTCCTGCCTTCTGCACAGATCGCTCCCTCCACAACTCCTTGGTTTACTAATCTCTTCTCACTCAAACCACCCCCATCTCAGATACTTTGCCCTGCAACCACAGGAGACATACCACATGGAGTTTGTACATTCTCCCTGTGACCATGTGGGTTTTCTCCGCGTCCTCCAGCTGCTTCTCACATTCCATAGGGGTACAGGTTTGTAAGCAGTCGTAAAATTGTAAAGTATTGTTTTCGGTAAGTAGAAACATAGAAACATAGAAAATAGGTGCAGGAGTAGGTCATTCGGCCCTTCGAGCCTGCACCGCCATTCAATATGATCATGGCTGATCATCCAACTCAGTATCCTGTACCTGCCTTCTCTCCATACCCCCTGATCCCTTTAGCCACAAGGGCCACATCTAACTCCCTCTTAAATATGGCCAATGAACTGGCCTCAACTACCTTCTGTGGCAGAGAGTTCCAGAGATTCACCACTCTCTGTGTGAAAAATGTTTTTTCTCATCTGGATCCTAAAGGATTTCCCCTTTATCCTTAAACTGTGACCCCTTGTCCTGGACTTCCCCAACATCGGGAACAATCTTCCTGCATCTAGCCTGTCCAACCCCTTAAGAATTTTGTAAGTTTCTATAAGATCCCTCCTCAATCTTCTAAATTCTAGCGAGTACAAGCCAAGTGGTAGAATTGGTCCTACTGTGTTTGGAAAAGCATATGGGGGGATTGCTGGTCGATGCGGACTCGGTGGGCCGAAGGGCCTGTTTCCATGCTGTATCTCTAAAGTCTGGTATAACCCAGGATCTGAAATTCCTTGTCATTACATGACTATCGAAGTTGGTGGCTGTCGATACCCAAACGTGGCTTTACCGTCACTCACTGCCTGCTGCTCTGACAGAAATCCAGAACCTAGGTTAAATATTCCACAAATGGCAACAGCCTTTGATGCATTACAACCCTTGATGTGGATGACTGCAGTGGGTCTGCTCAGTGCCTTTGAAAGTCTCCAGGAGAAAATAAATAAAATAAATCCCAGTGAATGTAATAGCGAGACTCAACAAGAGTCCCCACAGCAGTCTGCACTTTGCCGTCTTTTTAGTGCGCTTACAACTCTTCCCATCGCTGTAACTATGGCAACGATGTTTAGTGACTGCCAGTTATCCAAGGCATTGGCTGAAGCATGGGGCTCAGCAGTCACATTCCTTGTCCTATTTCCACCTGCACAAGCAACCACGCTTCACTCACAGTGCAACAGCAGCAGACCAGCACTGGAAGAGAATTAGTGAGCAGATGCCACATCCTGACTAGGGCAATACAGAACAGGGGGTCACATTTGCAATGAAAGACATGGTCATTCAGGTCATAGATGAAAATAACTTTCCTTACCCAGAATGGGTTAATTCTTTGAAATTCTCTACCCTAGTTGGCTGTGGAGGTTTAATCAGTGAGTACATTCAAGTTAGGTTTTGGATATTGACAAAATCCAGGGAAATGCGGTTAGAGAATTAAAGTGGTACTTAAAATAATGGCCATATGTGAATCATTAAATGGCAGAACAGACAGAAGGTCATACCTTCCGCACCCTCAAGATCAGTTGCAGGAGGTGCCCCCTGGGCACAATGGTAGCTGGGCTAGGAGAGAAACGCTGAATGGCCAGACAAAGGCGACGGCTGGATGTCCTGCAGAAGTGTGGTGCTCGCCCTGATCAGGCGCTGCTCCATAAGACCTAGCATGTGGACTGTACTTTGGAAATGGTGCCAAATCTGGCAACTTGAAAAATAATTTCACTATGTTTTGCACATGCAACAATAAAGCCTCATTAAACCATTGAACCATTGATTTTGTGCTAAATGGCTGTCCCCGGCTTCTATTTCTATTTCAGTGCTTGCCCTCTGCATCAGAACCTATGTGTGGCCTCACTCTATACTGAAGAAGTTCAAAAAATGTTAGCAAGTTATGTTTTGTAATTGCACCCCTTTTGCAGTGGACTGCTGCACAGGCAAAAATGTATTAAAATATCCTTCCATTTCAAAATAAAAACACTTTACCTCAATATCGACTGGACATCTTTAAGACTTCGTGACACCACACACAGTGCACAATTTGTGAATATTTCTATACACAGCCATGGGTCTGTGAATTCCGGAAAGCCAACGTGCAGGTACCCGATACCTGGACTACCTTCCTCTTTTAAGGGCAGGCTTTGTTACAAGATGCTGAAAATGTAAGCATCCACACTGCAGTGTTGTGGAAACCTAAGATGAAGAACATTTGACCCATTCTGCCTGCAGAAGAATGACAAGCAATCCAATCACATGTACATTAATTAAATGCTCGTGCAGCAACAGCACTCCTTGTAAACTATATCACACACTAACATCTTCATTGTTACCTTCTCCAGAAAAGCCTTCATTAGAGTGGATATGACACACTCACTGAATTTGACACTGCTGAGAGGAAGTCGGCAACAGATAAACATCATTAACCAATTCTAGAGAGAGATGTTATTTTAAAAGTATAAGATGCAACTAATCGATTTGAAGTAAAGATATGTCAGGCTGTGAAGTTTATTATTGCCGCTGTCATTTGAGCAGGATTTGAGCAAACTGGAGGACAATGATAGACTCAGATGGCAATGATAACAAACATTTTGAAATCTTGATATTCAAAATATATAATCAATTGGCAGAAAGAGAAGAAATGGAACTATAGACTGCTTACGACTCAGAAGAAAGTCTCTCCATGATAGTGCTCTCTGCATACCAACCCTGCCAGCCATTCAAATTTAATTTAAGTGCTATAAATTTGCTTCAATGTGAGAATGAAGGATACATTCTTTGGCCTTGTAACAGTTATTCAGTGGGGTGGGAGATTGCAACCTTCACGTGGTCCACCTGTTTCGATTAATGCAATCAACCCGACGTGCACAAACAAATAGATCAAATAGAACAAGTTGACCTGCAACTTTAGGCTGTGCACGCCGTACGCAAGAAGTAGAAGAAGTTATTCAGTACAGGGGCAAAGCAACTAACAAATGTACAGAAGCACAAGCCATTGAGCTCGTATATGCTGAGTATGTGCTATGAGAAATTGAAACAGTGTGTGCACTTTGTTTGCACGGGGCTCTGCACATGCATATATGGGCTATGCTGCCCAACTTTGTGCATGTGCATGTGAATGGGGGTGTCTGACTCAACATTGTCTGCCACCATCCTAATGACTCCTTGCAGTTTCATTAAAAAAAATAACAGGTTGGAGCAATTTGTCATGTTCCGCCAGCATTAGCAAGTGCATGAGGAATAAGTATCAACTGTCTGTAACAAGCATCAACTAACCATTCACTTCTGTGTTTAAGAAGGAACTGCAGATGCTGGAGAATCGAAGGTTACACAAAAAAGCTGGAGAAACTCAGCGGGTGCAGCAGCATCTATGGAGCGAAGGAAATAGGCAACGTTTCGGGCCGAAACCCTTCGGCGAAAGAAATAGGCAACGTTTCGGGCCGAAACCCTTCAGCGAAGGAAATAGGCAACGTTTCAGGCCGAAACCCCGCCCCCGATCAGTCTGAAGAAGGGTTTCGGCCCGAAACGTTGCCTATTTCCTTTGCTCCATAGATGCTGCTGCACCTGCTGAGTTTTTCCAGCTTTTTTGTATTCACTTCTGTGTGTTTGGCTCATCACTGGACCAAATGTGCAGAGGGTAATGCAAAGGATAATTGATTTGGATTTGGCAGCCAAGGATACACTTGTATTTTTCTATCCCAGGAGACTTGAGAAAAAGGGTGGTAGGAGTATGCTAAAAAATTAAAAGACTACAAGAATAAAAAGGACCGTTGAGGCAATAATTGAATGCTCTATTGTAAGCATTGTGGGTCAAATAGTTTAGCTCCATTTCCATGAAAGTGTTTTCAGGTTTCAGGTAAATTGATGATATCTATTTGATTTGAGATTTCACAGACAGTGTAATCTCAGGTCACATTGCATCTATTAAGAAATAAATACAAAACCAAAGAATTATGAGCAGAAGAAAAGCAGCCATCATAGGTTCAAGTGAAGTTTTACTGGAGGAAGGGGAAATGGAGAGGGGAGATGTTAGTGAAGGGAATTTCAGTGGCACAGCGGTAGAGTTGCTGCCTTATGGCGCCAGAGACCCGGGTTTGATAATGTCTCGGTGTTTGAACATTCTCCCCGAGATCTACGTCGGTTTTCTCCAGGACCTCCGGTTTCTTCCCAAACTCCAAAGAACGTACAGATTTGTAGGTTAATTGGCTTTGGTAAAATTGTAAATTGTCCCTAGTGTGTGTGGGATAGAGTTAGTGTACCGGGATTGCTGGTTGGCATGGGCTCGGTGGGCCGAAGGGCCTGTTTCCCTGCTGCATCTCTAAACTAAACTAATCACAGGGTTCTACATACTGTAGCTTGAGGATAACAGTGATGATACAACAGGTAGAAATATGAAAGATTAGAATCAGTGGAGAGGCCTGAGAGATGTAACCCCTGAGAGGTTCACTACAGGTACTGTACACTGCGCTAGACTGGGCCATAAGAGCATACACGTCTACTCCCATCCCATGTCCACCAAGTAAATTATTTGTAATGGTGAAGGGACTGCAACACTTTGATAAGTTCACACTGGAATTACAATTTATAAATACTAATACTGGAATAAGATGGAAAATGTCAGGAGTTCCTTTTCCTCTTAATTGAAATTTCTCTTGTTTGTTGGATATTCACAAAATATGTGCTGCATCTCACACAGGAATGATAAACATAACAAAAATCATAGTCCCTCTCGTGTTTTCTTTTTCAATATAAAAAAGGCACCAAACAAATAGATAGCCTATTAGCAATTCTCTTTGAACATTTGCCACTAATTTTCTGTTAATGTTTCACAGCACAATTCCAAACGAATAAATCCTTGTAGCTTCAGAAGAGAAGCCAGTGAATGCAAAGTTAATCTTGCACACATCTGCGCCTACTGCTGTTATGCATTGGCCTATTATCCGACTCTTACAGATTGTGCAAGGCTCCAGAAATTGAGAAATTGGAATATGGTTGGAGGATAGAAACATAGAAGCACGGAAAGTAGGTGCAAGAGTAGGCCATTCAGCCCTTCGAGCCATTCAATATGATCATGGCTGATCATCTAAAATCAGTATCCCGATCCAGCTTTTTCCCCACATCCGTTGATTCCATTAGCCCTAAGAGCTAAATCTAACTCTTGAAAACATCCAGTGAATTGGCCTCCACTGCCTTATGTTTTCCACAGATTCACAACTCTCTTGGTGTGACTTTCCTCATCAGTCCAAAATGGCAATAGACAATAGACAATAGGTGCAGGAGTAGGCCATTCGGCCCTTCGAGCGTGCACCGCCATTCAATGTGATCATGGCTGATCATCCCCAATCAGTACCACGTTCCTGCCTTCTCCCCATATCCCCTGACTCCGCTATTTTTAAGAGCCCTATCTAGCTCTCTCTTGAAACCTGCACTCCAGAGAACCTGTCTCCACGGCAGAGAATTCCACAGACTCACTGCTTTCTGTGAGACAAGATGTTTTCTTGTTTCCGTTCTAAATGACTTACTCTTTATTCTTAAACTGTGGCCCCTGGTTCTGGACTCCCCCAACATCAGGAACATATTTCCTGCATCCAGCCTGTCCAATCCGTTAAGAATGTTATATGTTTCAATAAGGTCCCCTCTTGTCCTTCTAAATTCCAGTGAATACAAGCCCAGTCAACCCATTCTTTCGTCATATGTCAGTCCTGCCACCCCGGGAATTAAGCTGGTGAACCTACGCTGCATTCCTTAGCAAAGTACTAAAAAATTAGGCCACTCAGTCCATCAAGCCTGCCCTGCCATTCAACATGATCATGGCTGTTCTGTCTCAGGCCTCGTATCTTTTTCTGTGTGCTCAAGTCCATGATCTTTCTAAAAATCACTGTTTAAATACTCTCAATGATCTCGCCTCCATGACCCTTTTGTGTAAAGAGCTCCAGAAATTCACCACCTTCTGCAAGAAGAAGCCCCTAAATATCTCAGTTTTAAATTAAATCTTTTAAATAAGTCCCCTCATATGATTTATTCCTACCCACGGAAACAAGTCAACATCTACCCTGTGAAGCAATGCTGGTAAATGGAAGGGATCTATCTGAATTGAGATTTTACAAGGAATTATCTAAGGTCACATTGCATACACTAAGTAATAAATACAAATACACAGAGTTATAAGTTTCAGTAAGACATTCCCTGGATCTTGGAAATGCTGAAGAAAATACATTTAATTTTTTTGACCACTTGTGATAGAACAACCCTCCCGTCCCAGCAATTAGCCTATATGTTTCTTCTATGAATCTCTTTGGGACTGCTTCCATTACAGGTTTCCTTTCTTAAGTAGAAGAACCAAAACTATGTACAGTATTCCAGGAGAAACTCAACGGGTGTGGCAGCACTATGGAGAGAAGGGATGGAAGAAGGGTCTCGACCCGAAATGTCACCTATTCCTTCTCTCCATAGATGCTGCCTCACCCGCTGAGTTTCTCCAGCATTTTTGTGTATCTTCGATTTTTCCAGCATCTGCAGTCCTTTCTTAAACAGTATTCCAGGTGTAACCATGAGCATTCGATGCAAGTGTAACAATTCTTTCAGAAATCTAAATTCCTATCTTCCAACAAAGCCCAATATGTCATTATTCCTCATCAACCCTCATCAACTTCCTCATCAACTTCCTCATCAACAGAATGAATTGGTATGAATTGGCAGCAACACTTCCTTCTCGATAACCATCAGCACAGGAGCATCTCAAGGCTGTGTGGTCAGTCCCCTGTTCTACTTACTCTATACCCATGACTGTGTAGCCAGACACAGTTCCAACTACATTTAAATTCACCAACAAAACTACCATCATAGAAAGATAGAAACATAGAAATTAGGTGCAGGAGTAGGCCATTCGGCCCTTCAAGCCTGCACCGCCATTCAATATGATCATAGCTGATCATCCAACTCAGTATCCCGTACCTGCCTACTCTCCATACCCCCTGATCCCCTTAGCCACAAGGGCCACATCTAACTCCCTCTTAAATATAGCCAATGAACTGGCCTCAACTACCCTCTGTGGCAGAGAGTTCCAGAGATTCACCACTCTCTGTGTGAAAAAAGTTCTTCTCATCTCGCTTTTAAAGGATTTCCCCCTTATCCTTAAGCTGTGACCCCTTGTCCTGGACTTCCCTAACATCGGGAACAATCTTCCTGCATCTAGCCTGTCCACCCCTTAAGAATTTTGTAAGTTTCTATAAGATCCCCCCTCAATCTTCTAAATTCTAGCGAGTACAAGCCAAGTCTATCCAGTCTTTCTTCATATGAAAGTCCTGCCATCCCAGGAATCAGTCTGGTGAACCTTCTCTGAACTCCCTCTATGGCAAGAATGTCCTTCCTCAGATTAGGAGACCAAAACTGTACGCAATACTCCAGGTCCATCAACTGCAGTAGAACCTCCCTGCTCCTATACTCAAATCCTTTTGCAATGAAAGCTAACATACCATTCGCTTTCTTTACTGCCTGCTGCACCTGCATGCCTACCTTCAATGACTGGTGTACCATGACACCCAGGTCTCGCTGCATCTCCCCCTTTCCCAATTGGCCACCATTTAGATAATAGTCTGCTTTCCCGTTTTTGCCACCAAAATGGATAACCTCACATTTATCCACATTATACTGCATCTGCCAAATATTTGCCCACTCACCCAGCCTATCCAAGTCACCTTGCAGTCTCCTAGCATCCTCCTCACAGCTAACACTGCCCCCTAGCTTTGTGTCATCCGCAAACTTGGAGATATTGCCTTCAATTCCCTCATCCAGATCATTAATATATATTGTAAATAGCTGGGGTCCCAGCACTGAGCCTTGCGGTACCCCACTAGTCACTGCCTGCCATTGTGAAAAGGACGCGTTTACTCCTACTCTTTGCTTCCTGTTTGCCAGCCAGTTCTCTATCCACATCAATACTGAACCCCCAATGCCTTGTGCTTTAAGTTTGTATACTAATCTCTTATGTGGGACCTTGTTGAAAGCCTTCTGGAAGTCCAGATACACCACATCCACTGGTTCTCCCCTATCCACGCTACTAGTTACATCCTCGAAAAATTCTATAAGATTCGTCAGACATGATTTACCTTTTGTAAATCCATGCTGACTTTGTCCAATGATTTCACCACTTTCCAAATGTGCTGCTATCCCATCTTTAATAACTGACTCTAGCAGTTTTCCCACTACCGATGTTAGACTAACTGGTCTGTAATTCCCCATTTTCTCTCTCCCTCCCTTCTTAAAAAGTGGGGTTACGTTTGCTACCCGCCAATCTTCAGGAACTACTCCAGAATCTAAAGAGTTTTGAAAGATTATTACTAATGCATCCACTATTTCTGGAGCTACTTCCTTAAGTACTCTGGGATGCAGCCTATCTGGCCCTGGGGATTTATCGGCCTTTAATCCATTCAATTTACCCAACACCACTTCCCGGCTAACCTGGATTTCACTCAATTCCTCCAACTCCTTTGACCCGCGGTCCCCTGCTATTTCCGGCAAATTATTTATGTCTTCCTTAGTGAAGACGGAACCAAAGTAGTTATTCAATTGGTCCGCCATATCCTTGTTCCCCATGATCAACTCACCTGTTTCTGACTGCAAGGGACCTACATTTGTTTTAACTAATCTCTTTCTCTGGATGAATTATAGATAATGATGAATCAGAGTGTAGTGGAGCGATTGATCATCTGATTGAATGGTGCCAGACCAACAACCTTGCTCTCGCCATTAGCAAAACCCAAGGAAGTGCTTTGATTGTTGACTTTAGAAGAAGGATCCACAAATCTGTCTTCATCAAAGGATTGGTAATGAGAGAGTCTAAAAGTTCAAAGCTGTGCCTATCACTGAAGATCTGTCCTGGACCCAGCCCATTGATACAATCATAAAGAACGGCCATCAATGCCTTTATTACCTTAAAAGATTGAGGAGTTTTGTCATGACAATGAATACTCGCCTGAACTTTCACAGGTGCTTAGTAGAGAGTATATTGACTGGTTGCATCACGGACTGGTTTGGCAACACAAACGCCCAGGAGATTACAAAAAAGTGGTAAACACTGCCCAGTCCATCATGGTTACTGTCCTCCCCTCTATCGAAGGGATCGACAAAGAGGTGCTGACTCAAAAAGGCAGTCCGCATCTTCAAGGACCCACACCACCCTGGCCATGCTCTCTTTTCACTCCTGCCTTCGGAAATAAATCATAGGAGCCTGAAAACTTAAACGTCCAGGTTCAGGAGCAGCTTCTTCCCAACAAACCCAACAGATTATTCCACACTACAATCTACACTAAACTGCTCTGATTGCACGAGGGACTTGAGGCTTTGGTTTTGTATTTGTATGATATTTGTTTTTATATATCAAATTTATTTATGTTATTAATTGTGGCGTCTACTGAATACTATGCTCACATTTCCATTGAGCTACTGAAAATAATAATTTCATTGTTCAGTTTTGGAACATATGACAGTAAAACACCTGACCCTTGACTTCTGACTCTCAAATACCCCTGATAAGCTGGGCTCCATGACCCCCTGGGGTAAATAACTCCAGAAATTCACCAGCCTCTGCAATAAGGTCCTATACACTCCATCTATATAATTAAAAGTCACATCTTGACCACTTCCTGTCTGCGCTGTATATTGATTTTAGAAAAAAATGCTACCCTGTATCACAGTGATTTTTGGTCATCTTACTCACAGTCCTCCTCCGCTGAGCCAGCCCCGAGGATTTACCCATTGATGAAAAATAAAAAAGTCATGAGTGTTTAAAAAACCTAGAGATCAGCTGATTGGTTCTCTCACTTGTCAATCACCACAATGAGGGTAACGCCCCTTCTGGGGGGGGGGTAGGACTATAAAACCCCGGATACCTGGACGTGAATAAGTCACTCTGCAAGATCGTGAGGGAGAGGCCACGACAGTCATTCTAAGCTGTGAATCAACTGAACTGTGAGACTGCAATGTACTTGCAATAAAAGATTTGTTAGCCCTTAATGACATCGCCATGATCTGTTGGCCTGCTGCCCTGCCTGTGCTTGAAAGTGCAATGCTTAATTGGAAATTAAATTAAATGACAATGCGATGAAGTGTGTGTGTGTGTGTGTGTGTGTGTGTGTGTGTGTGTGTGTGTGTGTGTGTGTGTGTGTGTGTGTGTGTGTGTGTGTGTGTGTGTGTGTGTGTGTGTGTGTGTGTATATGAAGGTGTGTGTGTGTGTGTGTGTATATATATGTGTGTGTGTGTGTGTATATGAGGGTGTGTGTGAGTGTGTGTGAGTGTGTATGTGAGTGTGAGTGTGTGTGAGTGGAGAGGTTGAATATTGCGTTGTGGGACCAGCCCTCCCGTGTGAAGCAGGGACCCAACGGGTCACACAGTCTAGTTTTAAATGAAACCCCTCTAATCTTGTTACAATGTCCCCTCATTTAAATCTGTCCTACCAATTCAACACCTACCCTGTTTTGCGATTCAGGTAAATGGATGTGATCTATTTGAGTTGAGACTTGTCGGACAGCACGACATATTCTACTTAGGTGAACTACAGCCCAATGTTATGAACATTGAATTATTCAGTGTTAGATAACTAACTAACAAATCCCCTTCTACCCCACCCATCCCCTTCCCTGTCCCCCCTGATCTTGTACGAATTTATTCCACTATCCCACCCCCTTTCCCCTCCTCTCTGTCCCCTTCCACCTATATCCCTTCATCTGACATACATTTTGCACCTCTCCTTATCTTACTGCCATTTTTCTGCTTGTAATCTCTGGCTTCTGTCCACCCATCTGTCAAATCAACCCTCCTTACCTGTATCCACCTATCACTTACCTGGCTATTTTCTATCTCCGCCTGTCTTCTAGCTTTCTCCCCTCCTGTCTGAAGAATCAGTCTGAAGAAGGGTCCTGACCTGAATCATCACCTATCCTAGAGATGCTGCATGACCCGCTGAGTTACTCCAGCACTTAAGTTATTTGCTCAAGATTCTAACATCTGCTGTTGCTTGTGTCCCTGATATGTAATTTGCCTTCCTAACCACTTGCTGCACTTCCCTGTTTATATATTGCAATTCATGCACAAGTACACTTGGATCCCTCTGTACTTTGTTCATCGCCAATCTTGCTCCATTTAGATAAAAGTCTGTCTCCAGATTCTTCTCACTGTGGGTTATGACCCCACATTGTGCTATATTAAGCTTCAAGTTCCACCCACTTACTCAAACTATATATATCCGGCTGCAGACATGTCCTCCCACCTCTTTCTGTGTTACTGGTAAACATGGACACTTAACATTGCGCCCCTTACTCGAGGTCATTAATATACAGAGAGCTAAAATGAAAACTAGGAGTAAGACAATGGACCTACATTTCCTCCTCTGTAACCTCCCATTGAGAAAATTTGACAAAGCACTTCCCTGCTAAATAAGCAACCACTTTAGTGCTAACCAGAATACTCACTGTAACCTTCTTTCTTGTTACTTCTGTATCATGTTTCAATTAAACATAAGCCAATTAACAAAATAGGCCAGACATTACGAGGCCAGTACAGACCACCAGCCCACTTTTTGGCTTCCTGATTTAGTCCCATGGCAGCTATTCACTTTATATACATCCATTGTATTTCCTTGTTTGATGTGTAAAATGATATCTGTTAGCTTACTTCATGACTGAGGATTGTACTGTTACATTAATTACCCATGCTGGGTGCTTGATCTAGTCAGCTCTCTTTTGTATTTGCACTGCAAAGAAATGGCTGTTGTTGGTGGTGGTAACTTGACAACTTCCTGTTCGCACTCTATATTGATTTTAGATAAAACGCTGCCACTTACGGCTGTGATTTTTGGCCATGTTACTCAGTCCCCCGCTGCTCATCAGGTGCAGAGGATTCTTCCCATTAATGAAAAATAAAAGTGTTATTGGTGTTTAAAAAACTTTGAGAATCTCTCTCCAGTCAATCACGCCATGAAGGCCACGTCCCTTCCGGTTGGAGGGGGAGGGATTATAAAACCCAGAAGTGTGGGTGTGGCTCAGTCTCTTCAAGATGGGGGAGGGGGAGGTCACTACTCTGTCTGAGCTGTGAATCAACTGAACACACTGAATGTCTACTGAACTGTGAGTGTGGTGTTTATGTGGTGTTTTGTGCGGTTTTATAGTGGTTTTATGGTGGTGTCACCCTGCTTGAAATGGTATGAAATTGCATTTGAATGTGGTGGCCTGGCATCCTGCATGAAATGGTATGAAACTGCACTTGAAATTGGTGGCCTTGCACCCTGCTTGAAGTGGTATGAAACTGCACTTGATTTTGGTGGCCTTGCACCCTGCTTGAAATGGCATGAAACAGCACTTGAATTTGGTGGCCTTGCACCCTGCTTGAAGTGGCATGAAACTGCACTTGAATTTGGTGGCCTTGCACCCTGCTTCAAGTGGCATGACACTGCACTTGAATGTGGTGGCATTGCGCCCTGCTTGGAGTGGCATGAAACTGCACTTGAGTTTGATGGCCTTGCACCCTGCTTGAAGTGGTCGAAAACTGCACTTGAATTTGGTGGCCTTGCACCCTGCTTGAAGTGGTAAGAAACTGCACTTGAATTTGGTGGCCTTGCACCCTGCTTGAAGTAGTAGGAAACTGCACCTGCATTTGGTGGCCTTGCACCCTGCTTAAAGTGGTCGAAAATTGCACTTGAATTCGGTGGCCTTGCACCCTGCTTGAAGTGGTAGGAAACTGCAATTGAATTTGGTGGCCTTGCACCCTGCTTGAAGTAGTAGGAAACTGCACCTGCATTTGGTGGCCTTGCACCCTGACTGGTGGTAAGAAACTGCACTTGAATTTGGTGGCCTTGCAACCTGCTTGAAATGGTAGGCTTGAGTGACTGAGCTGCCACCCCAAGAATCCATTTGGCACACAATGCCCATACTAGCCCTCTGGAAACCAATCCTTTCAGCCCACAGTACCCATACTAGCGCTCCAGAAAGCCCCCCACCCCCCCGTCCCCCAATGGCCACCAATATTGGAATCGGTGGAGAGGTGGAATATTGCATTGGGGGACCAGCCCTCCCGTGTGAACATGGAACCCAACGGGTCCCACTTAGTCTAGATAACTTCTATTATTAGCCTTCAATTCCTTTAGAAAGGAGGTGAGGGGGAATTTCTTTGGTCAGGGTGGTAAAACTGTGGAATTCTTTGCTACAGAAGGCTGTGGAGGCCAAGTCAGTGGACATTTTAAGGCAGAGATAGATAGATTCGTGATTAGTACTGGTGTCAGGGGTTTTGGAGAGAAGGCAGGAGAATGTGGTTAGGTTAGATGAGCCATCATTGAATGGCGGAGTAGATTTGATGGGTGGAATGGCCTAATTCTGCTTCTATCGCATATGATCTTATAACTCGGTATAATACCTAACAAACGACATCTAACCTATGCTATTATCATTATAAAATACATTACAAGGTCTCTCCTCCTCTTTCTTATACACAGACAACTACAGAATACAAAATAAAAAATTAAGGACAGATTCATCATGGAGCAAGGAAACTGGAAACTAGGGTAATGGAACTGATTCTTAGGTTGTATATTCTCTTTCAATGTTTTTGTTCTTCCATGACACCCACAATCCATTCACCAGTAAACAAAATTAAATAAACTAAGTTATCACTCATCCAACTCATCTGACAGGTATCCATGCAGCTATTGATATCTATATTATTATAAAACTCTGATCTTGGATGTTTATGTATTGTTTGTTTGCTTGTGAGTTTGCTGGTGTGTTTGATTCTCTTTTTCTTTGATTCACATCTCCTCGAAAACCCGACGCGCTAAAGGTGACATTTTTACATATTCCGGTGGAGATTTACCTCATAATCTTGAAAATCGCCTCATCTGAAAATTTGATTAGTTATTTCTTGAGTTATTTCTTCAAATTCTTCACCAATCTGAGATCTTTTATGAAGTTAACGAGCTTAAACTAATGTGGTGATGAAGTCACAATGGCTCTGCTCCTCACGGCCAGCTGCGCAGAGTTTTTAACGCACAGCTTACTGGCCATTGTTTTCCACAAGCTGCGAGTTACGTAACCCCCCCCCCCCCCCGCCACCTAACTGGAACTCGCCGGGACGGCCGCAGCGCCCACCCTACCCCCCCCCCCCCCCCCCCCCCCCCCCCCATCTCCGCAAGGGCTATGGAATGAAGCCGTTTGACCGTCCTCAGATTACGCCTCCATCGAGTCTCTGCCGCCCGCTCATCATGGGCCCCGCAGCCCGCTTGCTCACAGCCCACTCGCCTGCCCAGCTCACCTCCTCCTCCTCCCCTCTCCCCCTCCTCTGCCCCCTCTCCCCCCTCTCCTTCCTCCCCCCTCCTCTTCTCCCCCTCTCTCCCCTCTCCTCCTCTCTCTCCCCCCTCGTTGTCTGCCCCATATCCCTACTCCCCCTCTCATTTCTCCCCCTTTCCCCCCTTCTCTCCCCCATCTCCTCCCCTCCCCCCCCTCTCCCTCCCCCTCTCTCTCCCCCCCCCCCCCCCCCCCTCCCTAACTCCCTCTCTCCCTCCCTCCTTCCCCCCTTCCCTCCCTTCTCTCCCCCCTCCCCCTCTCCCCCCCCCCCCTCTCTCTCCCCTCCCCCCCTCTCTGTCTCCACCCCTCCTCCCCCCCCCCCCCCCCCCCTGCACCTTCCCCCTCTCCCCATCACCTCCCTCCAACACCCTTCCCCCCTCTACACCCTCTCCCCCACTGTGTGTGTGGGGGGTGGTTACTGTGTGTGTGACGCTGCAGGCTGCCCCCTCCCCACAAATGCACGTTGAGGGGACGGGTCCCACTGGATCCCACAGTCTAGTTACATTTAAATTCATGATGTAATCTTGTTTAAACACATTTGCTTGCAGAATATCATGAGCTCACACATGATACATTGCCAAGAAGTTAAAGGAGCATCAATACGTGGATTCAATTTATCAGATTGTCACTGTTTCAATACAGAACGCCTGCCCCAGAGGTCTTAGAAATAATCTTTTGGAACGAGATTTTATATTTAGCAAAACAGATTGTACTTCAATCAAGAGCTGAATGATAGGATCTCTAAATTTTAGGATACTTCAATTTTAATTTTGATACCTTTGTAAAGAAGGAATATTGTGCATGCACCAGCACACAGTATACCTGAATCTCACTAAGCACAGTGCTGACTCTGTATGATTTCTTTCAAGGCAATTAGACCCATCCCGTGGCGAAAAGCTTTCTGGCACTGGCTGAAATATTACCTTTTATCCAGCACAGAAAGGGAAATAATTTCCCCTCAGTGTTATAAATAGCTTTCATTTCATCCGAGCAATTGTTGGTGGCTTGTGTATAAATGAAGCAGAAATTAGCTGCTGTTTGTTAACAGTGGTAATGGTCCTAATGATACCCATAATGGTACCTAATGGTAATCCCAATGTCTCCTACAGTGTGATTGTTCAGTATAGATATAGATATAGATAGGTTGGTCAGCAACTTTGCAGATAACATCAAAACTGGTGGAATTGCCGACAGTGAGGAAGGTTGCCAAAGTAAACATTGGATACAGATCAGCTATAGAAATGGACAGAGAATGGAAGATGGAATTTAATTCAAGCAAGTGTGAGATATTACACTTTGGGAGGTCAAATGTAAGTGTGAAGTATACCACAAAAGGCAAGACCCTTAACAGCATTAATGTACAGAGGAATATTGGGATCCTCACAATTCCATGAATGTACTTTCAAAATGCGGCAGCTCAGAGTTCACTTTTAATAGCAGCTCCCAACGTGAGAGATTAAGGATACACAAGAGTTTGCAGATACAAGGTGCTGGAGGAATTCAATGGCCAGGCAGCATCTGTAGAGTGTGGACATAGAACAAGTCATGTCTGTAGAGTGTGGACATACAACAAGTTAGGTCTGAGGAGGTGTCCCAATCAAAAATGTTGTCCCTCTATTCCCTCCACAGATTCTGTCTGATCTGTTGAATAACCCTAGTACCTTGATTTTTGGGAGAATAAAGATATCAGCTGCATAGGCTCGGCACACTTGAACATTCCTCAGCACAGTAACTAAGTAGTGAAAGACAAATCACTACCCTACCTGCTGAAGGCATTAAATGCTGGCCGTGTTAGAGTTCCCTACACATGTCAAAGAAATTCTTGAAGAAGTGACTATTCCAAGGATACTCCAGCTTCACAATCCATCATCAATTAGCTAACAAAGTACCATATGACAACCGAGTCTGCTACTGGTTTTACTCCAGCAAAGCAGTTAATGCATCATAATCCTTTCACATGGTTTTGTTGGTTACAGCCTAGCTTAGAACAGACAATGGACTGACAGCGATTGAAGAAAAAGGCAATGATTCGAAAAAGAAAAAAGCAATTTTGCTTGAATGAGGGTTAGAGTCATCAGACCAGTGAGCAAAAATGAAAATTGGCAATGAAACCTTTGAGAAGTAGTCCAAATGTGTCAATCAAAAAGGTACTGTGTTTATCTTGGAAATCCTGTTGGAAATTGCCATATGAATCACAAGTAAGAATTCCATCGATCCGTTTCGGGCTATATGACAATTAAACACTTGATGACTCTTGATAACCATTGCCAGACACCTGAAAACACTGAAGTACATGAAGGTGAATTGGTTCCAAATATCAGCACATCATGAAGTACTACTGTAGGGTACAAGAACAACAAGATTCAAAAGGTTGTGAATTTCTCAGTTCCAGGAATGATTATGTCAGGAGGTAACATCAACTCAGGAAACAGGTCCACAGATTGAATCTGTAACGGATGTGCATGACTATGTGAAGTTGTCACACACATTTTGTTCGCACAAGCCAGCTTTAAACCCCTTTCTCACGGGGCGACTTGACGCAAGAGTTAACCAGAGTTGAACATCGTGGGAACCTGTTGAGATGACCGTACGGCATTCGTGGACCACCGTGGCGCTAACGGCAGGTACTCGTGTAACTTGGTGACTCGGGAGAAAATTCAAACAAGCTTGAATTTCTCCAAGAGTGACTTGTACACTTGTGGTTGAACATTGCAACATTATATGCACGTAGTGGCCAGTGCGATATCCGTACTGACTCTTTCGTGTACTGTGGGAACTCCTGCGAACGGTGAACCCGGAAGCTGGACAGAGGGGACAGAAGGTGAGTAAAAATTGTCTTCTGTGGGATTGAATTTAACAAATAAAGATTTGCATCCGCATATGGACATCAACTTATTCATGAGTTATGTTAATGAGATTCAAGAAAATAACTATAATCTTTAAAAGGGACTTTACTGAAAGGTCCCGCATTTTTATGGTTTGTGAGAAATTTTTCACACGTACTTCTTTGAGAGATACAGCTCGGAGTCCTCGCCGACCAGCGATCGAAACAGGGTCCGGAACGCTACCAATCAATGTTCTCCAGAGACCCGTGTAAAGGAGTGAACTGCACATGCTGGTTTAAAACGAAGACAGACACAAAAAGCTGGAGTAACTCAGCGAGTCAAGCAGCATCTCTCAGAAAAATGGGTGATGTTTCGGGACGAGACACATCTTCAGACTCAATTCCGATTAGGATTTCTGAAGAAGGGTTCCGATTCGAATCGCCACCTATTCTTTTTCTCCAGAGATGCTGCCTGACACGCTGACTTACTCCAGCTTTTTATGTTTTTCTTCCCGGATCTGACTTACCTGCTGAGTTACACCAACATTTTGTGTCCTTTTGTGCATATTAACCAGCATCTGCAGTTCCTTTAGACATTACCTAACTTCAGATTTTAGAGATATAGCGCAGAAACAGGCCCTTCAGCCCACCGAGTCCGCGCCGACCACCTATTCTTATACATCCAGGGACAATTTTCAGCCCACCGAGAGGAAACCGGTGCACCCATGGTCAGGATCGAACCCCGGTCTCTGGGGCTGTGAGGCAGCAACTCTACCACTGTGCCGCATGTAGTCAGATTTAATAAATTGCTGGTGTTGCTTCCAAAGATAGAGGCACTTATAATATTAGATCAGAATTGCATCTTTTGCTAATAGAGTCAATTATTAATCAATTAATAATATAATGAATTATTGTTGGTGACATTTCACCTACGAATATCAGACTATTTTCGCAGAGGTAAGGGCCAATTAGGCATAGCAAAAGGTATGAACACTTTAAAAAAAATTTTCCCGACTATTTTGTCAAATGCAAATACAGGGAGAATGATCAAAGTGCTCACATGGCTCACTCTGTTAGAAGCGTTCTGAGTTTAAATGTTCCGTGCATTCCTTCTTAAAGTATAAATTTTAGTGTGGCCAGGGGTGCAATTGAGAACAGCTGGGAAAGGACGGAGGGGGCGTCATGAATAACAGTGTTTCCCCGGCCATATTATGGCCCATTCCCCAACCGTAACATTAATCAAGCTCTGTCTAACTCCGCCTTCACACCATCCCCCTGTGACATGGGTTAGTCATCGCTGGGCGGGCTGTGGGCCGAATGGCCTGCCAACGGGAGTCAGAGACTTGACACTGAGATCCATTGTGCAGGAAGGAACTGCGGATGCAGGTTTTTACCGAAGAAAGCCACAAACGCCACCTGTTCATTTTCTCCAGAGATGTTGCCTGACCCATTGAGTTACTCCAACATTTTGTGTCTGTGTTCACTATGAACATTGAATTATTTAATTTTCAGTAACTTACACTCTCTCTCTCTCTCCCTCGCCCACCCCCTCCCCCCCCCCCCCCCCCCCCCCCCCCCCCCCCCCCCCCCCCCCCCCCCCCCCCCCCCATGCAGTAAATGTTGGTTAACCAGTCCAAGGTTTGCAACAATGGTTCCCTCTTGGGATCACACTATCCCTAGCCAACAATTGGCCTATCAGGGAACAAAATGTAGACATAAAGTGCTGGAGTGACTCAGTGGGTCAGGCAGCATCTCTGGAGGAAAGGGTTAGGCGACATTTCGGGTCGGGACCCCTCTTCAAAATACCCTGCTGAGGTCATCTGTTGTTGGCCCTGATTTGTCCCGGTCTTTTCTTGCTACCAATCAATGTTCTCCAGAGATTCCGGCTACAATCATCCCGAAGAAGGGTCCTGAACAAAAATGGAATCTATTCCTTTTCTCCAGAGATGCTGCTTGGCCCGCTGAGTTACTCCAGCATTTTGTGTCTAACTTGCTGATTCAGACAATTTTTGATTATCAAGGATTCTGCGCTGACTCTTTACTCTGAAACACACATTGGAAATTTAAACTTGGGCGCAACTAACGACGTCTTACTACCGTGGGAACTCTTTAACTCAGCGGGCAGGCAGCAGTTAATTGTTGCTCCCTTCAGTTTCCCAGGGGGTCGGGACGGGACTGGAGTTGGGAGGGAAAGGTGGGGGAGTCGAGGGAGACAGATGGGGGTGTCTTCATTTACTGGCGGTGGGTGTCTGCCACTGAAACAGTCAGGTGAGATTTCACATCCACCTTGTGTGTGCCTCTCTCTCTCTCCCTCCCTCCCTCTCACACAGGCTGAGAGACTCTGCCTCTGTGAGTGTACGTCTCTTTCTCCCCCTCTCCCACACACAGTAAGACCGAGGTACTGTGCTCAGTCCATCTGTGTCTCCCACATACACAGTAAAACTCTGCTTTGTGTGTGTATATACGTCTCCCCTCATTTCTCTCTCTCCCTCCCATCATTTGTGCCACGTGATGATTTAATTACACTTGACAGTTTACAATGTCTTTCAAGATTCAACGGGAAAGCTCGGGAGACAGACAAGTCACTCGCACAAATAACAGAAATGCCGAATACCGTGGGAACTCTTTGTCTACCCCCCCGTTATATCGTGTGATATCATGCTAGACCACGACCACTTCACTCTGGTTACATCTTGCGTCAAGTCGCCCCGTGAGAAAGGCCTATTAGTGAGTAAACTAAATCAACAAGGTGGACCTTGATAAAGAGAAACAATGTTGACAGTTACAAAAACAGAAAATGTGTCCTTGAAACTGATTTGCGAAATAGACCATGAGTTCTGCCTGCCTGCCAGGACAAGAGAACATGGGGAATGCATCTTGACGACCCCGACTCCTGAGTCATAATCAATGGAGAATGGATGTTGGACAATGTCTGCTTACCTGATTAAAACAATTCATTCTTACAAACTAGCAGCATACAGACATACAAACAAATGAACATATGAAGTAGGGGCAGTCGCCCCTTGAATCTGTTTCTCCATTTAATAAGATTGCAACTGACCTAATTGCAACCTCCTGTCTACACATGGTAATCTTTTACCACCTTGCTAATCAAGTATCAAGTAGCACGTGGATCTGTGGAATTGTGTTCTTGAAACTTTCTACAGGTTACGTTATTGCAAGGTGACATTATAACAATACATTGTAATGAATGAACAAGAGACAAATCTCTGCAAAAGCCTGAATAAATCCCCAATCTCTGTTTATTATTTATTCGAACAGCTGTGGGTCTTCTGGCAACTGACAGTCTATGATCAACTGCTGGTTACACAGAAAAGCTGGAGAAACTCAGCGGGTGCAGCAGCATCTATGGAGCGAAGGAAATAGGCAACGTTTCGGGCCGAAACCCTTCTTCAGACTGATCAGGGGTGGGGGTGGGTGGGGACAAGAAAGGGAAAAGGAGGAGTAGCCGGAAGGCTGGAGGGTGGGAGGAGACAGCAGGGGAGCTGAGGAAGGGGAGGAGACAGCAAGGACTAACAGAATTGGGAGAAGTCGATGTTCATGCCCCCGGGGTGCAGACTCCCCAAACGGAATATGAGGTGCTGTTCCTCCAATTTCCGGTGCTGCTCGCTGTGGCCATGGAGGGGACCCAGGACAGAGAGGTCAGAGGCGGAGTGGGAGGGGGAGTTGAAGTGCTGAGCCACCGGGAGGTCAGCTAGGTTATTGCGGACCGAGCGGAGGTGTTCGGCGAAACGATCGCCCAACCTCCGCTTGGTCTCACCGATATAGATCTGCTGAAATCTAGAGCAGCGGACGCAATAGATGAGGTTGGAAGAGATGCAGGTAAACCTCTGTCGCACCTGGAACGATTGCTTGGGTCCCTGAAAGGAGTTGAGGGGGGAGGTAAAGGGACAAGTGTTGCATCTGCTGCGGCCGCAAGGGAAAGTGCCCGGGGAGGGGGTGGACCGAGAGGGAAGGGAAGAATTGACAAGGGAGTTATGGAGGGAGCGGTCTTTGCGGAAGGCAGATATGGGGGGAGATGGGAAGATGTGGCCAGTAGTGGGGTCACGTTGGAGGTGGCGAAACTGACGGAGGATTATTTTTTGTATGTGATGGCTGGTGGGGTGAAAGGTGAGGACTAGGGGGACTCGGCCCTTGTTGCGAGTGCGGGGATGGGGAGAGAGAGCAGTGTTGCGGGGTATGGAAGAGACCCTGGTGCGAGCCTCATTTATGGTGGAGGAGGGGAACCCCCGTTCCCTGAATAGTGAGGACATTTCAGATGTCCTGGTGTGGAACGCCTCATCCGTGGAGCAGATACGGCGTAGATGGAGGAATTGGGAGTAGGGGATGGAGTCCTTACAGGAAGCAGGGTGGGAAGAAGTGTAGTCCAGATAGCCATGGGAGTCAGTGGGTTTATAGTGTATGTCGGTTAGAAGTCTATCACCTGCAATGGAGATAGTGAGGTCAAGGAATGGTAGGGAAGTGTCGGAGATGGTCCAGGTGTATTTCAGTGCCGGGTGGAAATTAGTGGTGAAGTGGATGAAGTCAGTCAGTTGTGTGCGGGTGCAGGAGGTGGCACCAAAGCAGTCGTCGATGTAGCGGAGGTAGAGGTTGGGGATGGGGCCCTGGTATGTATTGAACAAGGATTGTTCGACGTAACCTACAAATAGGCAGGCATAGCTGGGGCCCATGCGTGTGCCCATAGCTACGCCTTGTATTTGGAGGAAGTGGGAGGAGTCGAACTCGAAGTTATTGAGGGTAAGGACCAGCTCCGCTAGGCGGAGGAGAGTGTCAGTGGCTGGGTATGGGTTGCTTCTCTGGTCGAGGAAGAACCGGAGGGCTGTGAGACCATCGTGGTGGGGGATGGAGGTGTATAGTGATTGGACGTCCATGGTGAAGATGAGGGGGTGAGGGCCTAGAGAATTGAATGCGCGGGAGACGACGGAGAGTGTCTGAGGTGTCTTGGACATAGGTAGGGAGGGATTTAACCAAGGGTGATAGGATGGAGTCAAGGTATTTGGAAATGAGTTCGGTGGGGCACGAACAGGCGGAGACAATGGGTCTTCCGGGACAATCTGGTTTGTGGATTTTAGGGAGAAGGTAAAATCGGGCTGTGCGGGGCTGGGGAACGATGAGGTTGGAGGCTCGGTCGGGTAGGGCATTGGAGTGGATGAAGTTGGTGATGGTGCTGGAGATGGTGGCCTGGTGCTCGTCAGTGGGGTCATGGTCCAGGGGTAAGTAGGAGGAGGTGTCCGATAGTTGGCGCGTGGCCTCAGCTTTGTAGAGATCGGCGCGCCAGACTACCACGGCACCTCCCTTGTCAGCGGGTTTGATAACCAAATCTGGGTTGTTGCGGAGTGAGTCGATGGCAGAGCGTTCCTGTGGTGAGAGATTGGAGTGAGACAGGGGAGTGGAGAAGTTGAGGCGGTTGATGTCGCGACGGCAGTTATTGATAAAAAGTTCTAAAGCCGGAAATTGGCCACGAGGGGGGTTCCACGAGGAGGGGGTGCGTTGGAGACGGGAAAAGGGGTCATCAGTGGGGGGCGAGGACTCCTTCCCATGGAAGAAAGCTGTGAGGCGGAGGCGACGGTAGAAGCGCTCCAAGTCGTGGTGTGCGCGGAATTCATTGAGGTGGGGACGGAGGGGGACAAAGGTAAGACCTCTGTTGAGGACGGACCGTTCGGTGTTGGAGAGGGGGAGGTCGGGTGGGATGGTGAACACTCGACAGGGATGAGGGTTGGGTCCGGAGGAAGGCAGGTGGGGACGAGGCGGTGTGTGGTGGGGGGGTGGTGGTGTGGTCAGGGGGTGGGGGGGGTGAGAGGGCTGTGGTGTGGGTGGGGAAGAGCAGGGGCCACACAGTTAGAGGGTGTGGGGGGAGGAGACTTACAGTTAGAGGGGGTGGGGGGAGGAGACTCAGTCGAACTGCCACTGAGGTGAGCAAGGCTGGGTCGACTGGCACTAGGACCCAGTGGAGTCAAACCCAGGAGAGTGGGAGTGAGCAGCGTGAGGGCTTCAGGCCCAGTGGAGAGTCCAGGCTCCAGGTAAGGCGACGGCTGTTGGTTGTAGGGGGGAGGTGGAGTGGCGCGGGTCAGCGGACCCGATGGTGGTGGTCCAGAGGCGTGGGTCAACGGACCCGATGGTAAGAGTCCAGTGGCGCGGGTCAGCGGACCCGATGTTCGGCGTCGATGGTCGGTTGAGTCGGGGTCCGCGGGCGATTTGTGGGAGGTCCCGGTGGGCGGATGGTCGGCGCGGCGGCAAGGCTCGGCCAGCCCGGGAAGGCGACGAGATGAGCGGGGTGCGGTGCAGCGGCCATGCTGGGAAGGCCCCGGTCCCGCGGCGATGCCCCGGTGGGTCGGGGTCGGGTCCGGCGGCGATGCCCGGTGGGTCGGGTCCGGCGGCGTTATTGGGGAGGCCCGGTGAGACGGCGGCGTAGGGTAGGCCCGGTGCGGCGATGAGGCTAGGTTGTCCCAGAGAGCGGCGAGGGTCGGAGGAATCGGCGGGGAGAAGAAAGTCGGAGTTACCGTAGCGGCGAGGCTGGGCGTTATCGGTGGGCAGGTGAGGGTCGGCGGCGGCAGCATCAGCGCGGAGGTCGGTGGAGGCGGCGTCCTGGTGAGTGTTGAAGGCGCTCCTCGTGGCCAAGATGGCGTCGCGGGACTCGGGCAGGCGATGCAGGGTAGAGTTGGGGCCCGGAGTCTGCGGGTGTTGCGGGCCGTCGGGAGAGGCCTGGAGGCGGGATAATTTGAGGTCCTTGGTGTAGTTCAGATGGGCCAGGACTTGTTGATTGAAGCGGTGGATCTTCCGGCGGATAAAATATAATTGGGGTCCGTTGCAGGTCTGGGTAAGTGAGGCCTGAAGTTCAGGTAGGGTAGATGTGAGTTCCTGCTGGTGCCGACGCATCGCGGCCAGGGTGGATCTCAGTGCCCGGTTGGAGAATTGCTGGGTATGCCGGTGGATGGCCAGTCGGTACCGATGGTCCGGTTGGGGTCCGAACTGGGAGGTAGGGAACTGTAGCTGGAAGCCATGGGGTATGAGATGGAGGCGCAGGCAGGCCCCGAGCAATTGGAGGAACAGCACCTCATATTCCGTTTGGGGAGTCTGCACCCCGGGGGCATGAACATCGACTTCTCCCAATTCTGTTAGTCCTTGCTGTCTCCTCCCCTTCCTCAGCTCCCCTGCTGTCTCCTCCCACCCTCCAGCCTTCCGGCTACTCCTCCTTTTCCCTTTCTTGTCCCCACCCACCCCCACCCCTGATCAGTCTGAAGAAGGGTTTCGGCCCGAAACGTTGCCTATTTCCTTCGCTCCATAGATGCTGCTGCACCCGCTGAGTTTCTCCAGCTTTTCTGTGTAACCTTCGATTCTCCAGCATCTGCAGTTCCCTCTTTAACACTATGATCAACTGCTGTTTGTCCCCACATAATACTGGCATCAGATGTCCAAGCCTGCACTTGGCAGCCATGCAATGCGTTGACAGCTAGCTGAAGCCAGGTAGAGATTCACCAGCTTTAATGAACCAGCAACTGTGTGAACCTCATCAGTGAAACTGTTGGTCCTCATCACTGCATTATTACGTCCGACTTGTCATCAGACTCCAGGTTTTGGGAAGAACAAATTGTTAATGCGATGTGCACAGGGTGGGATTAAACCTGTACACATTCCCTTACACAGCACTGGAAAGGCAGAGAGTAAAATGGAAACAGAGAAATTTCCATAGAGCAAAGCAGCAGTAAAATGTTAAGAGTGCTGGAATAAAAGAATGGGCCAGGCAGCATCTCTGGAGAACATGAATAGGCAACACTTTCAATCAGCAGTTGGTGGGGGTGTGGGGGGGGGGGGTTGGGGAGGGGATGGGGGGGTGTGTGAGTCAGTGGGAGGGGGAGATAGCTGGGTGGGGGTTGATAAAGCCTGGTAGATGAAAGATGGATATAGATAAGGGAGAGGGTAGGCTACTGGATCTATGGGTTACTAACCATTTTAATTCCCCTTCTCATCCACATACTGTTCTTTCTGACCTTGGCCTCCTCCATTGCCAGAGTGAGGCCACAATTAAACTGAAGTAACATTACCTCATATTATGTTTGAGTAACTTACAACCAACGATGTGAACATTGAATTATCCAATTTCAAATAAACAATCGCCCATCCCCTCTTTTTCCCCCTCTCTTCCCTGTGCCTCACCTGGGTGCACACCCATAACTCCCTTTCTCATTCCCCCCCATCCCTTCACCCCTATATTTCTCTGGCTTGACATTGCACTCCACTTTTATCCTTATATCACACTTTTTGTCTTATCATCTCTGGCCTTTGTCCAACCATCTGCCATTCAAATATCCCCCTCACCTGTATCCAGCTATCACTCGCCCGGCTTTGAACTGCTCCCATCTCCCTTCCAGCTTTCTCTCCCCTACTGTACTAAAGAGGGCCCAACCTGAAATGTCACCTATCCATGGTATCCAGAGATGCTGTCTGACCTGCTGAGTTACTGAGTTTAGAAGAGATATTTTAGAAGTTTATCATTGACCGTTACGTATTTAAACCATGCAAAATAATTTCAAAATGGTCTTACGAAAATAGAAGAGGGAGGCTCATTTTATTTTGTATCTTGCTGTAAAATATGTTAAAATATTTTGTTTAAAAAACAGCTCATGGATAGATTGCAGAAAAATAATATTTCATAGTGCAGCAATTTGCATAAATTAATTTATCTTTAGTTCCCATTAATAAAATAGCAATGTCACTACATAGACAAATAATTCCCCTGCCATCTATCTGCTCCCTTTTGTTAAGAGTCTGCTGGAAGAATATTTACTTTGGGATATTACAGGGTTTGCAGTTCAAAATGCCAGCTGATGATTTACTTCCAAAGGCCAAACAAGGTGAAGAAGGGTCTCGACCCAAAACGTCACCTATTCCTTTTCTCCAGAGATGCTGTCTGATCCGCTGAGTTACTCCAACTTTTTGTGTCATAAATTGTCATTCCTGAGTAAATTGTTGTATTCTGTTTATTCCAAGTATTTACAGATTGATGCAGAGAAAGGATATTACTCATGTCCTGGTCTCTGAGAGAATGAGCCAAATAATCCCTGGTCCCCGCTCTTTCTCCTGATCACCTGATCTCTACATTTCAACAATTTGCTCAATCCCACTTTGCAAATTACAAATGAAACTGCTTTCATCATTCTAGCTGCCAGTGCCTGCCAGATCATAACAATTTGCTTTGTAAAAAAATCTTTGCCTCTCTGCTAGTTAATTTGTCAATTATCTTAAACCTGTGACCCCCATTTATCAGCCCAGCTGCCAACTTATTTACTGTATGAAAACACACAATTAAATCTGTCTTTGATGTTCTTTGCATTGTGAATAGCAATACTAGCTTCATCAGTCTGGTGAAATGGACGCAGTAAAGAATTACAAAGAGTACTTCATTATCTTGCTGTGAGACTCCAGACATGTCGTTAGCTTCCATCTGTAATAACAGTTGGAATGCTGACCATGATCATTTTACAGACCCATCTTCTCAGCTAGAAAATGCTAGAAATTGGTTAGATTATGCTTGCTGTTGAGGATGAAATTCACTCCCAGTTACAAGCACTAAATATGCATGACGGTGCAGGCCATTCCTGGGTTGCCCAACCATGGACACGCTTTACATTTGAACGAGCGCCAATACCATTATTATTTTTAAATCTCCGATGTAAATACATACGCTCATTCCTGATGAGGTAGTTTCCTCTCTATCTACACTTTTAATAATTGCGCTTTCTTATCACTCGTATGTACTTTTGATGTCATGTGTTATATTACGGTGGAGGTATTTGTCACCATAGTGAATGATTTTGCATATGTTCCAACATGCACAAAATTGATGTCTGTGAAAACGGAAGGTAGACATAAAATGCTGGAGTAACTCAGTGGGACAGGCATCATCTCTGGAGAGAAGGAATGGGTAACGTTTCGGGTTGAGACCCTTCTTCTTGACGTTTCAGCTTCGAGACCGTTCTTTCTTTTCTTTCTTTTATGTGTAAACAGAACCAGTTCATTACATGGGGGTGGCCTGCATGGAATATGCATTGTATCTGCGTTCAAAAATCAGTTACAGCGAAATCATGGGAACTAATTGGGGGAAGGGATACATCACGCAATTACTGCTCCATCAGCAGCAGCCAAGAAATAATTTCTATCCTTACCTATGAAAATCTGTTTGACGGCTATTGTTGCTGTCACATTTGGGGGATGGACATTTTCAGTTGTATAAGAGAGACATAGATAGCATTTAGTGACTGAACATGGAACTCCGCAGCATCTCTGGAGAGAAGGAATGGGTGACGATTTGTGTCGTGACCCTTCTTCAGACAGGCTATTCAACCATGGTATTTCCATGTTTTCATCTATTCAAAGTCAATGTAATTATTCCTCCTGTCTTGTCTTCCTTTTAAACCATATTATCTTGTTAATGTTTCCTGAAGTGAAATACATTCCCAGCCAATATGCCATAATTTCTGTCAATCATTTTGGGAGTTGGTGAACTATATTCTGTCAGAAAATGGATACAATGCGACAAAGTTCCTTGGCCATTAAACCAGACACTTGTAAGTTGCATTATTACACTCTCAATGTCAGCAAAGCCACTAAATAATGACCAAAGAAAACCAATTAACAGGTCAATGAACTGTTGCAACAAGCTAAATATTACTTGAGTAAATTTTGTCTGGTGCTTTATTATCATTGTGACATTTTGCTCTAGTTGCTATTACAGTCACAGTCTACAGTTAACATTATGGATTATGCTATCAGCAGTGAAGCGACAGTGCATCTCAGTGACCTCAAAGAAAGGAACCAGCAGTCTCTGTTGTGCAGGAACCGGTGGAGGATATTTAATCGCTGAGGGCACGTTCCTGATTTACACATTAAGCAATATTAAATGAATCTTGAATTTGCTGTCACTTTCACGGTGTAATAACAGTAATTGCTGCCAGGTCTAAGTACTTTATACATAGTTGGGAAAACTAAAATGATACAGAATGATGAGTGGGTGGAATGAGTGATTGCAAAGAGAATGGTCTCTTTAATGGGCTTAGAGACAACTGAAATAGTGCTCTCATTGTACTTTTAACTTAATCCTTATGTGAGCATTTGTTATACAACTTTGCCTGCATGTCACCGTGTCTATTGATTATAAAACACTTAGGGTTAGGCTGGAACGGTGAAAGGGATTAAAGCTTTCTTTTTTTAAAACATGTAAAATGCCAAGGTTGGCTAACCTGATGAAATACAGGCCTTTTGCTTACCACAATCATTCTTCACTTCAATTCTCTGTGTAACCTTCTCTCTCAGAATGAATTATTCCGAAGCTTTGTCCATTCCTGCGTAAATGACTCCGTAATTAGATGAACCACACGTACTAGGAAGACCTTGAGCAGAAATTCTGTCCTGACGTCATTGAGGACACGGTACAGGACCATAGATAGCCTCAGTAATGCTGGTTCAGGAGAGGGAAATCAACAATGAGAAAGATCCCCACTGATGTCATGTGCTTTCAACACAAATCCCATGTGATAAAATATCATAGTGCTCCTTTCACATTTCCTGCAGAATATTCCAAAATGTTTTAACCAAAATATGTATTTTACCAATGTAGTCATATTGTGAACGCCATTTCTACATAGCATTCTCCTACAAACAGCAATTGTAAATTTTATATCGAAGTCACATGAGTGACTACGTTAAGAGCCCGCCAGTCCGCATGTGCATCAATACGCAGACGCATGGCGCACGAGTCCGAGCCGTTCAAAACTGCTCTGGCAGGTAAGTTAATTTTATTTCCAGCGGGCCACTGCAGACAGCGGGCCTGGAGTAGCTGATGGGGGTGGCCGGTTTTGAGCTGCTGTGGAGTTCCGAAGTGGAGCAGGCGGCCAAAATTGGAGGCTGCCATGCGGCTCCATAGGAGCTGGGATGAGATATTGCGGCTGCCGGTATAAATAATAATTTATACCGACAGAGCGCCGATCTGCACAGCTAGTCCCGATTCAGCTCCTAAAGGGAGCAGCTTGGCACCCCGAGTGGGGGCAAAGTCAAAACCAAGTCTGTGAGACAAGTCCTGTCAGACAATTTGGGTTAAGGGGATTCTGTCCCCACATCTATGGCAGATGTGATTGGCCGTTTGCCCCAATTGGACCATTTGATGAATCAGATGGTGGCACAAAATATGCTCCGTGTTATGGAGGCATGTACAGGCAGTTTGAATCATACGCCTGAGGCAGCTCCTGGTTCAGGGTTGCAATATTCCTCCCACTCGGAAGATAATCGGAGATGGTGCCACATAATATGCTCCGTGTTACGGAGGCATGCACAGGCAGTTCAAGTCATATGCCTGTGGCAACTCCTGGTTTCAGGGTTGCAATATCCCTCCCACTCGGAAGAGTATCAGCGATGGTGGCACAAAATAAGCTCCGTGTTACGGAGGCATGCACAGGCAGTTCGACTCATAAGCCTGTGGCAACGCCCGGTTCAGGGTTGCACTATTTCTCCCACTCTACGGGAGTGTCAGAGATCAGTATGGAGCTGACTCCGAACATGAGTATGTGCCTGAATCCCATGCTTTAATGCATGATGTACGAGAGTCGCATAAGAAAGAACCTGCTCTTCCCTTTAAATTTGCTGCTCCCTTGGGGACGGACAAGCCACTAAAAAAGGAGTTGGCCAGTGGCATCAGCTATCTAACATCACACCACCTGAAGAAATGGCAAGCATGACAGACAGGGTTTGCAAATGGAACTTCGCTGAAGCTCCAACAAGCAGATCGACCCGGGTTCAGAGACACTGGCAGGTAAGGTATCTTTATTAACCTCTGTAAAACTCCAAGATGGAGCAGTCTATCGGCCCAGGTTTGGGTTTACTGGCAGCATGGGCTGTCTAGTATTTTTTCACTGTCTCTGGGATAGATCAGGTTGATGCAGAGACATTGGCAGGGTGCCTTGCATAATAACCTCTGTAAGTTCCATGGAGGAACAGGTTGGTTACCCTGGTTCAGGGTGGACCACCATGGAACTGACTGGCCATATGGGTCATATTGACCAGGGAAGCACTCATCTATGATTGAGGTTATCAGGCTGCTCAGTAGAATAAAGTTGTTGAAGTCTCCCTCAACACATGTTTAAATTTCTGCTCAGTTAGTAGAGTTGCCAGTTCATTGGAAACATATTTGCCATCCTCTCTGGGATAGGTAGCTACCAGCAGGAAGCTGGTCTGGCATATAATATTTTTTATCTGACCTGCAGGTTAATGTTGTAAATCAACAATGTATTTATAATAATCTGTAGGCTCTCAATACCAGTATTCCTGATTGTGTGGCTGGTCAAAGAGATTGTGTTGTGCACTCTGGCGACTCAGCCAAGTGGTTTCAGTCAGAGGACTGCGAAGCATTTCCTGATTCAGGTTTGCATTATGCTAAATTGGCAGGGAACTCATATTCCCACATCAAGGGGAGACTGCATTTTCAGCTCTAGTCAAAAGGTTCCGTCCGTATGGTCAATAGAGGAACGGTGGTTCCGAGTGGAATCAGTGACATCTCATCGGACGATGTGGTCTGGCCAAGAACGAGAGGGATATATTTCTGATACTTCTCAAAATTACAGAATCAGGGACTATGCCGAATCAGGTTAGCATTTGGATAATCTGATCATGTGTTTAGTTACCCAGTTTAAGAAGGATGATTGGCTTTCAGAAACTTAACTGATTCAGAGAATCGATCTTGAAGATGCATACTTTGCCATATCTGTACACATGAGGCACAGATTATCTGGTGTTTTTTATAACATAGCCAGTGGAAGCCAATGCTGCCCTACTCAGATCAAAGGGCATTGTGTCATCGAGTTTTAGATAATATGCAAAATTTGCAGCTGATAATTCTTGGGGGTTATCAGTAGATACCTCTTGCGATATTAAGAATGATGCAACATGAAATTTAATAGTGCCAATTTTGCCTATTCATTCAGGCCATGGTAAGGCAGCTGAAGCAACTCCTATTTACTCGGTCGCAAGTGATGGCTGGGGCAGTCTGTCTTCTCGGGCAGCCAGCTCTGCACGATTGTATGGGAAGCTTGCGAACAAAATATGTGAGTTACTTTTACTGAAGTATCAGGTTTGTGTGGTTTTCCGTTTGAGCCTAGAGATGTGTTCATGTGATAGCACAATTGACACTGCTTGTGCTGTTTTGTCATTCTCTAAACTACCATAAGTTGGACAATAAATGATTGGTTATTCACCCGCTGTTCACTAACGTTATACAGGGTGTCTTTTATTTGACCACTCTAATAGCCTACACTCATTGTAGTGTGCGATGTATATCAGTAAATTATTATGCAAATATTCTTCTACTGTATTCCTAATGGGAGCAGTATTTTTAAGATGATTATGCTTTCAGCAACTGATCTCAGCACAAAGAACACAGTCTTTACTCAATCTCTGGCTCGGTCTCTAGGTCATAACTGACATTAGGGTAGTTTGTTATGGGAATGATCTCATAAGCGAAATGGGCATGATTGCGTACATTTGAAGTTGTCAATATACCCACCAGAGCAGAGATTGGGGGTGTCATTAGGTATACAAGTGCACTGAGCTTGCTAGTACCTATGAGATGAAAGATACTTTCTTTATTGTTATTCCATAGTCTCAAGATATTGCTGATGGCTCATTAGCAGCCAATAGAATGGATAGTTCCCTTTCATCATACAACAAGAGGCTTACATAGTGCGTGTTAATAAATTATAAAATTTGGTTGAATATGTCTGGATATTTGCAGATAGAATTCTGCATAGTGTTGCATGAGGTATTGTTTAACTCAAAATCAATTGGGACTATGGTCCGGTTAAGAACAATGGCCATGTATGCAAGTTAGCATCATGGTATTAATAACCCATGTTTTTTCTTCCATTAATGGTTTATCTGTTTAAGTGTTTCACACACAGATTAGGTTACTGCATGAAACCACAGAGCTTTGAAGTCTTCACATAGTGACTCACGTGACTTCAAAATAAAATAGAAGATTAAACGAGAACTTACTGTTTGAAGTTTGATCTTTATTTTATGAGAAGTTGAAGTGAGGGAATACATGCCCTCCACTCCCAACCCTACTTCTTATAAAGATCATTCGGTAGCTTTAAGGTCGTTAATCTTTCTAAGCTTAGATCAGCAACTATTCTGTGGTTTCATACAGCTGCTCTGAAGATTGACGCACATGCGGACTGGCGGGCTCTTCATATATTCCCTCACTTCAACTTCTCATAAAATAAAGATCAAACTTCAAACGGTAAGTTCTCGTTTAATCGTTCTATTTGCTATTAGCCCGAGCAAGACTATTTTACTCAGTGTAAATCTTCTGAAAATTGTATTTAAATCATCCATTCATTTATTCCAGGGCAGGATTAAGCTGCTTGTTTACATAACCATGAATGTTTAGATGCACAGCATAGAAACAGGCCCTTCGACCCACCGGGCCTGCGCCAACTAGCGATCCCCACACACTAACACCATCCTACACATACTAGGCACAATTTACAATTTTGCCCAGCCAATTAACGTACAAACCTGTGCGTCTTTGGTGTGTGGGGGGACACCGGAGGTCCCGGAGAAAACCCATGCAGGTCACGGGGAGAAAGTACAAACTCCGTACAGCCAAGCACCCGCAGTCAGGTTCGAACCCGAGTGTCTGGTGCTGTCAGGCAGCAACTCCTCCACTGCGCAACTATGCTGCCCAGAATGTGTTATGTTAAAATCTATTGAAAACAATAAGTTTATGATATGAATGAGATAATCTATTCCATTGAATGATGACTGAGAAATAAGTAATTACCAGACCACCAGATAGAAGATAGATGGATAGAAGATGGGTGAAGATAGATAGACTGTGACATTTTTTATTGGCACAAAGGAGGTTAAGGGATGTCCTTATTGAGGTGTACAAGATCATGAGGGGCATGAATAAAGTGAATCACACTTTTTTTCGCCAGGGTGGAGCTTTCTAAAAGAAGAGGGCATTGGGTTCAGGTGAGAGGTGAGTGATTTAAGAAGCTCCTCATGGGCAACATATTCACTCAGAGAGTGGTCCGTATCTGGAAAGAGCAGTCAGAGGAAGCTAAATAATTGGTTACAATTATAACATTTAAAAGACATTTGGATAGATAGGAAAGGTTTAGTGGGCTATGGGCCAAATGCAGGATAGTGGGTCTAATTTGGTCTGCATGGACAGGGTGGGCTGAATGGTCTGTTTCCATGCTCTATGAATTTAATTTAATTAATAGAATTGTCTTGCTCTTCCTCAAAATAATGCCCTCCTGAGAGAGCTTCAGTATAATATTTTGTCAGAAGGGAAGTACTGGGCCTTCCCCTTTTGTTTTCTGAAGACCACCTAGAAATAATTGTTCATGGTCTGAGTACTTAACAGCCAATGATAAACTTCTAAAATATCAATGTACATCAGCCAGTTTGCACACAGCAGGGTAATATTGGCTGTATAATCTGTTTTAGTGTTGTTGGTTAGGAGATAAATGTTGGCATTATTACAAATCTTTTTTTCAAGCTTCATTTACCCTGGAGAGATAAACAAATCTCAAAGTGCCGGATAATATCTGGGCATATCAGAGTGCTCTGGAGCACTCATCCGACTCTGGCATTGAGGATTACGCACACTGCTCCCGAGTATATTCCTTATAAATCTACGTTCTCTCAACAACAAAGTGGGGAAACTGCAACTCCTGTGCCAAACAAGTAAGGAAATCTCGATCCGCTGCCCCGTGCTTCACCGAGACCTAGCGGTGTGAGTCGACCCCGGGCAATGCGCTGCAACTGGCTGGCTTTTAACTACACAGGGGAGCGGAGGCAGCAGGGAAATCAAGAGGCGTTGGAATATGCACCATCAAATTCCTTGTATGTACACATACTTGGCTAATAAATTTATACTGATTCTGATTATATATCAGGTCTATCAGAATGGACACTAACAATAAGACAGTCTGAAGAAGGATCCAGACCCAAAACATCACCTGTCCATGTTCTCCAGAGATGCTACCTGACCCACTGAGTTACTCCAGCACTTTGTCTCTTTTTTCTTCCTTCGCCCTGTGAAACCCTGCATTGCAGAAATAGACTGCACTTATTTGTGGATCTTGAAATTTTTTGACTTATTGTCAGTGTCCATTTTCATAGGCATGATATATTATCTGGCACTTTCCCATGGTGGGCTTTATCTCTGTGTAAGTATTGACAGTGAGTTAGTGATAACAGGCTTTAAAATAGTCCAAGCATTATGGACAGGGACATAATCTGTTTGGCAATACTGTAACTGAGCTTTACCAAGAACATAAAACATCGTTAAAGGTGCAGTATTTAATCTAAATGAGATTTGTTTATCTCTCCAGGATAAATGAAGATAGAAGATATATTTACAATAATGCCAAAGTTTATCTCTAAACCAAGAACATTAAAACAGATTATCCATCCAGTATTACCCTTCTATGTGCAAACTGGCTGATGTGCATTGCTTTTTTAGAAGTTCAGTTCAGTTTAGTTTATTGTCACATGTACAGTGAAATGCTTTTGTTGCTTGCTAACCAGTCAGCAGAAAGACAATACATGATTACAATCAATCCATTCACAGTGTATTGACACATGATAGTTTAGTGTAAAGTAAAGCCAGCAGAGTCCGATCAAGGATAGTCCGAGGGTCAACAAAGAGGTAGATGTCCCTGAATCTGGTGGTGTGTGTTTTCACACTTCCATAACTAGAAGTTTATCATTGGGTGTTGTACTTAGACCATGAAAAATAATTTCTAAATGGTCTTATGAAAATAGAAGAGGGAGGACCAACTTTTGAAAACCAGCATCTGCAGTTGCTTGTTTGTAGGGTAAAGAAAGACATGGTTTATAGAAATATGATTGTACTCAAATTCCTACGTTCAATTTTAAGCATTTATCAAAACAGGGAAGTTAGTTGCAGAAATGCAAAACATTTTCAGAGTTATAGAATAAAAGTGGCAGCTAGTTAATACAAAAGATAATCAGTCTCCAAAAACAAACTGCTTCATTGTAATCTCCCTGCAGTAATTGTAACATTGTAACATCCATTAATACATTAAGACCATTGAAACTAGCCATTTGACATAGACAATTCTAATCATGTACCATGCACTGCACAGAGAAAGACAATAGACCAATGCTTGTGTTATTCAACCCTCATTGAAATTGTTCTTACCTAACATATGGAAAAAATGTCTCATGGACAATTCTCAGGAATATACCACTAACATAACCCAAGGATTGCCTGTGTGGGTAACTTTTTTCTATAGAATATTATCAGTTTAAATTTGTCATGCAATTTATGATATTAGTTCCAGTAGTATAAGATCGAACAGCCAGTATCAAGCTACAAGACATTGATGGAATTATTGAATTCAGTTATAATTAATTTAAATCTTACTAATTCTTATTGTGAACCAGAGGAGGAGATTTATTTTCCACTGAGTGTTATCACGAGTTATTATCTGGATAGCCCTGCTTAAAAATATGGTATATATACGCAGATTCAATGGCAACTCTCAAAAGGGCATTGGACATATAATTAATAAGAATCATTAGGGCCAGGAAGTGCAGTGGGATACTTTGGATAACTTTTTATACTGAACCAGTGAAGAGATGATAGGCTGAATGATTGAGTTTGTACTGTGATACTTATGATTCCAGAAATACTATATCCTCAACACAGCAACACATTAGAATAAATATGTTTTTCTGCTTGCAAGATGTTGGTTGGGCAAACATTAGCATCTGTTTCATAAAATATGCTAAATGGCATGTTATATTAATAAAGATTTTATTTCAACATGCCCTTACTGGATTTAATTGATATTCTAGTGATAACATGATTTTGTTTAATATACTGTATGTGGTATATGTTGTAATATTGTTGCTTACGTGGGTTAAATAGTAAAGCAGCATGTTAAATTAGCTGTATTACCAACGAGTTTCTGCAAAAATATAATTCAAATATGTGACCTATCAAAGCCAGTCATGTTCACAATTTATTCCTTCCCGTACCATCAATTTGTAGTTAAAAAAAACCCATTGTCATTAATATTTCTATAACCCACAGTCCTAATGGATTCTATCCAGCTCCATTTCAATGGTCCAATTAACCACAAATGATCTTCTGTGGTAGGTTATTCAATATATTTTATCCTGAGTAAGGTCATTTTATCCATAGCTAATTCTTCTGAAAATTGTACTTCTCTGGTCCAAATTAAATTGGCTGTTTACTTAACCAGAAATGAATCCATTATTGGAAATCCTATTACAAATAGTATTTTGTTTTTGTTTTGACCGTCACTGACTTTGTTTCTGCAGCCTGGTCTCCTGAAAAGGTTGACCGCCGATTTTCCGGAAACTAATGGTCCGACACCTTCTGTAATCTGGACAAAATTACGAGCTGGCACTTGAAATCCCCCTGGATGTCCCCCTGAAAATGTGGTGCCTAGGTCAGATTCCAACCTCATTGGGATTTCCGCGGCCGAACAGTGGGTCGAATTTGTCCCTGCGACCAGGGCTCTGAGACTCTGGTCTGACCGATGGATTGATTCCCATAGCGGACAATCGTCAGGATCAAATTTGCCCACTGCAGCTGCGGCTGGAACTCTAGCCCGGCCGGAGCCAGCAGATGAATTATCTTATTCGATTACGAGGCTACAATGGTGGGCTGGTATCTCTGCCGCTCAGGGCCAAGGTGGACTGTTCCAGTACCGTTTGTCTCCTCTTGGTGGCTGTGACCTCTGTTGGTCCAGCAAAAGGCATAATCCAGAAAGATTGGAACCAAGGGTGCCGGAAAATCGATGGTGGACCTGCACTCTTAAGGACCCTTCGATGCCAAGACTATGTTGTAGAATTGATGACCCACAAGATAGGTCCAAAAAAATAATTTAATTTTCAATTTTTCCCAATTGACACAAGGATATGTTTAGTTTCTTTTAGTTTATTATCGTCACGTGAAGCGAGATACAGTGAAAAGCTTTTGGTTGCATGCTACCGAGTGAAAGAAAAGACTATACATGAATAACCACAGCACAAGTTTATTATTCGGAGCACGAGGTCAGCAGGGAAAATTGTTAGTCAGTTATGAAGGACAAAGGTGGTGGGGTGCATTGGTGTAAAATCCTAACTGTGGGCTCAAAACAAACCAGATCTTGCCAAAGTGCCAACCCAATCCAACTTAGCTTTCGTTTGGAATGCAGGTTGTTAATTATGCTTGCTGTGAACCTAGCAGAGATGGTCATCTGGAAATATTGTGCAAAACATGAATTGCTGTAACCACGCATGGAGCAGAGCTAACAGGCTAAATCAGCGGAACATCTGTCTTGGTAATTTTATTGCAATGTACAAATAAAGGACAAGATACCCAAGAAACTCCCATTAGTTGTTTCATGCGGGAAAGCCACAACTCATGTCTAACTTTGGGAGTTATTAAAACATAATGAGGATAAACAATTCACGTCCTCTTGATTGATGAAAAACCATGCCAAATCATTTTTGGCATGATGACTAAACTTTGCTTCCAAGGAAAACCTTGCATTGGACTGGGTGTTTAAAACGTGGTCAGGGCAAAACATAATGTTGAGTGCCAGGATTTAAACCTTTTCTGTTTGACAAAGAGGCGAGATTTTTGCAAATTGTAGTTCCTCAGATGAGGCAGGAGGTGATGATGGGATGGGCAAATGGGACGTTTGGGAGTCGATGCATTCCTTCTGCCAGGGCACCTGAGACTTCCAAACAATAATCTAAATGCCATCCTGAACCCTCCTTCTTCAAACATTGTGGGCTGAAGGGCCATTTCCTGTGCTATACTACTGTTCTATGTTAACTTTGAGGAGCCAGCGATTCCAAAGACTCAGTGAGGATATTGCAACTTTTAGAGGAGGATTAGAGAATATCCTTGACCACTTGCAAATCTGTTTTATTGACAGAATCTGGAATAGAATACATGTTTTAGGAATCCGATGGAATCTGGATGCGGTTCATACCTGGAGTATAACATCAACAATGGCAAATCAGAAGCTGTTTGACAAAGTGTGTACTCCCAAACCTGAAGGCTTCTTTCTTAAGTTTTAAAGTAATAAACACTAAAATAAAAAGGGTTACCAACACAATGTGAGGAAGAATTTTTTGCCTTGCTCATCAGAGATTGAGGTTGAGAAAGGACTGTTGCACTGTTCTCTGCCTAGTGATTGCGTTCAGTGAGACATCCCTGCAGGCAACACATGATCAATGAACAACAGCCAGGAGTTTCTTGCAATTTATTTCTCTTGTCCGATCACCAGCGCCCATAGTTCTTCACACATCAAACGTCATGGCGTACGCCCTACTGTGGCTTTGTAGTTTATGTTTGAATTTGAATGGAACAAGGTTTGAGGAACAAGGTTTTCTAGAATAGGTGAGATGTGAGATGTGGTTTCGGAAGGAATATGAAAAGTGTACTGTGGCACGACGGAGACCGCGTGAGCTGCATAAAGGCCTGTTGTGCTGACCATACTGGACTGTTTGGTCAGCTTCCTTTATTTTGAATCATTCTGCTCTCCTGACACTCTTTTATCAAAAACCAGCTGCTCCTTGACCTCTTCAGTTAAATGGTTTGTCTCCTGCACTGTCAGAGCTGCTGCCCTTCAGTTACGGGGTAGAATTAAATGATTGTGTGACATTATTACAGATTATTATATCCTTCACCGAATATCACAAAGGAATGTTACCAACTCATCATTGCACTGTTGTGTGTGGGAGCTTTCTGTGAACATAGTGGCTGCTCTGTTTCATCTGTTACAACAGTGATAATCCCTCAGGAATGATTCAATGGGTGTAAAATACTTTGGGAACGTTTGAAACTGACATGAAAGGCGCTATATAGATGCAAACGTTGGCACTTATAAAGATGAACCACTTCCTCAGTGCTGCAATAAGAGCAGCCAAGATCTTTTTGCTCATGCTTTAGAGTGAGGTTCCTTTGCACTTCGAACATAGAACAATGCAGCGCAAGACTGCCCAAAATGTCTATGCCAAAGGTGGTGCCAGGTTAAGATAACATCCTCTCCCTGCAAATGATTCATATCCATCCATGCCCTACATATCCATGTGCCTATCTAAAAGCTTCTTAAATGTCACTGCTGTATCTGCCTCCACCACCCCTTGCAGCGTCTCCCAGGCTTGTCCCACATATATCCTTTAAACTATGCTCCTCTCACCTTAAACCTGTGCGGTTTACTCTTTGCAATTTCCACCCTAGGAATAAGGTTCTGACTGTCTACCCTATCTATACCTCTCATCATTTTATATACTTCTATCAGGTGTCCCCTCATCTTCAACTCTCCAGAGAAAACAATCCAAGTTTATTCTACCTCTCCTTATAGCTAATGTCATCTAATCTGTCAGGCAGCATTCTGGTAAACCTCTTCTACCTTCTCTCCGAAGCGTCCATATCCTTCTGTAGTGGGGAGACCAGACTTACAAACTGAGAAACTGCTAATATTATCCTTACAAACCTCTGAAGCAGCAGGGTTGTTGGATTCACCAGTATTTGTGCCAAGAGCTGCTGGCCTAGAATCAGAACTGAATTTGCACTGCCAATTCCCCTGAATCTCAGGCACAAAACAATTCATCTTCAGATTGCTGGTGTGGATTTTCTGAGGAAATCTGTGGACACTAAAAAGGCTACCTGTTTCTTTACTTCAGTTGCCTCACCAACTAGTTAATTAGTCCTAAAACTAATGGAAATAGTGAATGAAGGAACAGTTTAGGACACATTCCAATAGGTTGCGAGTCCACCATGTGTAAAGTAATCAATGATCTATAACCACAACAATCGAAGGGGCCATTCAGCCCATAGAGTACATGTGGCCCTTTGCCCTTTCTTCTGTGTTTCAGTATTTCTCTGTGTTCCTGCAACCCGTTCTCTCTCACACATGCCCATTTACTCCCCTTTGACTTGTTTTGCCCCTGACCTATATGAGGCGGTAATCAGCAGGAGCCAATTAACCTCCCAGCAGAATTTTGGAATCCAGGAGGAAACGGAAGTACCTGAGCGAAACCGAAGTGGTCATCAAGAGAACGTGCTTCTCCACGCGGGCAGGCAATGGAGGTCAGGATTAAACCCAGGCCCAGTGTTGTGAGGCAGCAGCACAAACCATTGCACTTCCATGCTGCCATGTGGAACAGTTGGAACAATGAAATTTCCCGGGTCACAATCAACTGGAATTCCCGAGCAAAACACCACCCACTGAAGGAATTTCACTTACTCCTACAGTTTGTTTTCACACAAGATTCCAGCATCTGTAGTCACTTGTGTCTCCAAGTGGAATTCATATTCCATGCAGGACACGGCACAGTGATACTGCTGCCTTGCAATGACAGGGACTTGGGTTCAATCCTCTCCTCCAGCACTGACCGAGCAGAGTTTGCACATTCACGTCCACAAGTTATAGGAGTAGGATTAGGCCATTCGGCCCATCGAGTCTACTCCGCCATTCAATTATGGCTGATCTCTTGCCTCCTCGTCCCATTTTCTTGCCTTCTCCCCATAAGCACGATTTCCTCTGGGTGCTCCGGTTTCCTCTTATGTTGCATAGATCACCCTTTTCAGTTGTTCCCAGAGCTGTAAACTATCCCCTCCACACATCCATTCAGATGCGGTACCACAGAGATGTGCAAATTCACACCGATGAACTGGGATCTCTCTGACCATATCACTCCAACTTGTCTCTGGTTTCAAGGATCCATTTCTGGTGCTTGCCTTGCCAAGTTCAAGAACCATATAACCATATAACAATTACAGCACGGAAACAGGCCATCTCGACCCTTCTAGTCCGTGCCGAACACATAATCTCCCCTAGTCCCATATACCTGCGCTCAGACCATAACCCTCCATTCCCTTCCCATCCATATAACTATCCAATTTATTTTTAAATGATAAAAACGAACCTGCCTCCACCACCTTCACTGGAAGCTCATTCCACACAGCCACCACTCTCTGAGTAAAGAAGTTCCCCCTCATGTTACCCCTAAACTTCAGTCCCTTAATTCTCATGTCATGTCCCCTTGTTTGAATCTTCCCTACTCTCAGTGGGAAAAGCTTTTCCACGTCAACTCTGTCTATCCCTCTCATCATTTTAAAAACCTCTATCAAGTCCCCCCTTAACCTTCTGCGCTCCAAAGAATAAAGCCCTAACTTGTTCAACCTTTCTCTGTAACTTAGTTGCTGAAACCCAGGCAACATTCTAGTAAATCTCCTCTGTACTCTCTCTATTTTGTTGACATCCTTCCTATAATTAGGCGACCAAAATTGTACACCATACTCCAGAATTAGCCTCACCAATGCCTTGTACAATTGCACAAGAAGTGATTGCGAATGGAATAAAAGCTGGGCTGAAAACATTGTCAAAACCAAGGAACTCATTCATGGTCCAAAATAAGGTTCCACCAGCCGCAAAGGACATAGGCAGCTCTAAAGATGATATGAATGAGAGATGGGCAATGTAGCCATGTAATGTTAACACCTGTAAATTGCATAACTAAATTCCTTCTGTCTGTGAATGTGTTAAATTGGATCAAACTTCAGAGAGTATTGTTGTACCCCACCCTTATTATAAATTCAATGAAGATAATCTTTGAGATAGCTTTGAGGAAAAGGCCATGTATTGGCCAGAATCTTGAATGAAAATTATATAGGGTTAGCTAATGAGTCACATAGCATAGTAACAGGCCACTTTGGTCACCATGTCTGAGCTGCCCTCTATCAAATTACACTTGTCTTATTTTGCTCTCCCCTCTTCTCCATCAACTACCTACAGACTCTGCCACTCACCTACACGTCAGATGCAATTTTAAGTGTCAGTTAATCTACCAACCTACATATCTCTAGTTGTGTGAGGAAACACAGAAGTTGTGGGCATAGCCCAGACCATCACACAAACCAACTTCCCTTCCGTTGACTCCATCTATACTTGACAATGCCTCAGCTAGGCCACCAACATAATCAAGGATAAGTCTCACCCCGCTCACTCCCTCTTCTCCCCTCTCACATCAGGCAAGAGACACATGTTTGAAAACGCACACTTCCAGATTCAGGGACCGTTTCTTCCCAGTTATCAGGCAATGATAACATTCTATCACCAACTAGAGAGCAGTCATGACCTCTCATCTACCACAATGAAGGCATTCAGACTGTCATTAACTGGAATTTATCTTGCACTAAACATTATTCCCTTCATCCTGCGTTTATACACTGTGGATAGCTTAATTATAATCATATATAGTCTTTTTGCTGCCTGGATAGTATAAAAGCATGCAACAAAAAAACTTTTCACTGTACTTTGGTACACATGACAATAATAAACTAAACTAACCCGAGGGCCTTGAGAAAACCCACAAGGAACATTTTTAAATTCTATTCAGACATCATCAAAGTTTAGGAGGGAGAGTCAGCACAGGCTTTATGGGCTGAGTATTCCTCTTCTATTGTATAAACATTTTAAGATACACAGGAAGTGGAAGAGACATCAGATAAAGGAAATGCCAGTGTGAGTAATACAGTACATCCCAATCGCAATACAGAGGAAATTAAGAGAGGAGTAACAGTGAGGTTGGTGCATTGTGCTTACTGGTGTGTTCTGATGGATTGTTACATCTTCAAAGCAGAATGAGAGCAATAAGTGCAGCACTCTCACATTAATCATCCTGGCAAAATAAGTCAGATATCTATTGCATGATAAATTATTCAAAGTTCAAACAATGAACAATTGCCATGAGATGGGTTGCCACTGTTTGGGATCGTTCGATATTATTTTCACAAAAGCGATTTTGGAAAAAAAACTTAATTGACTTAAAAAACATAAGTATTGTACTTTAAAATACTTTATAAGACAGAAGGATGATTTATTATTGCCTATTCCACAAGATTTATGCTAGATGACTTATTATAAATACAGGGCAGTTTGAAACAAATGAGATTAGTTTATCATGGCATTATGTTTGGCACTGTGGGCCGAAGGGCCAGTTCCTGAGCTCTACTAACTCTCATGAAATATGGAATGCTCGGACAACTTATGAGAGTAATAGGTGCCACAAGATTCAACAACAGATCAATGACAAAGAGAACAACGTTTAATTGTTGTGTAAAATGCACTACATTGTACTACAGGAAAATGTTAAACACCAGAAACTTGCCTCATAATTTGAATGATCCATATGTAATTTCTGATTATTGTTTTGTATCTAACGAGTATATTACTTATTATCAGTTTTAGACACATCTACCAGGTGGAGCCAGCAATGGCAGCCTCGCCAATAGTATGGCTGTCCCTTCCTTCTTTGTGTTTTAATAGTATGTTAAATGTATGTTTTTAGTGTTCTTTAGCTTGTTTTATGTGGGGGGTGGGGGGGGTGGGGGGAAACATTTTTTAAACTCTTACCTCGACAGAGATGCAAACTGCGGCCTAACATCGAGGAGTTGGCGACTTTTGCTGCAGACCAACTTTTGAGAGCTCCACCGTGGGGAGCCTACACGACTTTAACATCGCAGAGCCCCCAATCCCTTTGCCAGGGATCGACCTCAGAGCTCCAACCGTGGGTGCTTGCGGACTTAACATCACAGAACTTGCGGGCTCTGGTCAGAAACCAACATCGGGAACTCCAAGCCGCGGGAGTTTCGACCGACCCGACACGGGAGCTTCGACCGCCCCGACGAGGGAGCTTCGACTGCTGGCTGCAGGAGCTTCGATTGCCCCGACGGGAGAATAAAGAGGAAGAAGGTTTAACTTTTTTGCCTGCCATCACAGTGAGGAATGTGGGGAATCCGCTGTGGTGGATATTTATGTTAACTTTTATGTGATTGTGTGTCTTGTTGCTTTTTTTGTTTGACTGTATGGTAATACACATATCACTGTACCTTAATTGGTACATGTGACAATAAAGATCTTTGAAACCTTTAAAATCTTTATATCAATGATTTGGATGGAACTTTCACGGCAAAATTATTAAATTCGCAGATTATGCAAAAGTGGCCGTTTTTTTTAGATAGTGAAGATGGTTTTCAAAAATTGCAGCAGGATCTTGATTGATTGGCCAGGTGGGCTGAAGAAATTTAATACCAAGAAATGTGAGGTGTTGCATTTTGGAAAGTCTAACATGGGCAGAACCTGCACTGTGAATGGTTGGAGTCTGGGTAGTGTTATAGAGCAGAGGGATCTAGGACTGCAGGTGCATGGTTCCCTTGAAGGTGGAGTCACAGATAGATATGGTGGTCAAAAAAGGCTTTTGGCATTTTGGCCTTCATCAGTATGATTATTGAGTATAGAAGTCAGGAGGTCATGTTGCAGTTGTATAAGACTTTGGTGAGGCCGCATTTAGAGTATTGTGCTCAGTTCTGAGCACTGTTATTAGAAATATGTTGTCAATCTGGAAAGGGTACAGAGAAGATTTACGAGGATGTAGCCAGGACTAGAGGGTCTGACCAATGGGGAAAAGTTGAGTAGGCTGGGACTCTATTCCTTGGAGCACAACAGGATGAGTGGTGATATTATAGAGGTGTATAAAATCTTGAGAGGAAAAGATCGCGTAGATGCACAGTCTCTTGCCCAGAGTAGGTGAACTGTGGACTAGAGGACATCGGGTTTAAGGTGAAGGGGAAAAGATTTAATAAGAATCTGAGGGATAGCTTTTTCACTGCAAAGGGCGGTGGGTGTATATAATTAGCTGCGAGCGGAGGTAGTTGAGGCAGGGACTTTCCCAATATTTAAGAAACAGTTAGGCAGGTACATGGTTTGGAAGGATATGAACTAAATGCAGATAGGTAAGACTAGTATAGATTGGACATGTTGGTCGGTGTGGGTTAGTTGGGCCGAAGGGCCTGTTTCTACACTGTATCACTCTATGACAATTATCCTATGGCACAAAAAGTAGCTTTGCTCTGAACTTTCAGGGTTTTACAACATGCAGAGGTGCTCTAGCTGTTTTTTTACACACATGTTGTTAACAGAGCATGAAGTTGATCATTTAATGAAAGTGCCTATTTCAGGCAAAGAAGAAAGGATTTTGCCACCTGCACATATGTAAGCTTGAGGCAATAAGTATTCATAATGCCTCCAGAATGTTGGAGTCAACCAGTGCATCCACTGACTCCATTATCAACTCTTTAATTCTCTGGAATGTCGCTCATTACTGGTTTTCAGACGATAATTTAATGTTTGGTCACAGATTCTCATTGAATGCCAGGTCAGATCTGATTCTAATTTTCCAAGGTTGATAAGTTTTCTATTCTTTAAAGCACATACAACATTATGGAAGTTAGAAAATTAATGTTTAAGCAGATCTTGACTTTCTACAACATTTGTTATTCTGGCCATTCCCGCTTATCACCTCTCCTATCAGTATTGAAGTGTGAAAACGCACTCCTCCAGATTTAGGGACAGTTTCTTCCCAGCTGCTTTCAGGCAACTGAACCATCTTACCACAACTTGAGAGCTGTCCTGTACTACTATCTAGCTCATCGGTAACTCTTGGACTATCTTAGATCGGACTTTACTGGCTTTACTTTGCACTAAATGTTGTTCACATTATTCCCATTATAATGTATCTGTACACTGTGAATGGCTCAATAGAAATCATGTATTGTCTCTCCGTTGACTGATTAGCACCCATCAAAAACTTTTCACTATACATCGGTACATGTGACGATAAACTAAACTCAAACTTACAGTAGATAACATGTTCAACATGAAAGAAAGAGTGTGCAGTTATTTCACCTAATGAGCTCACAGTTACATCACAGCTTATGTGCCTAGGGCATCCAAATCCACTTGAAAGTTACTTTGGTAGATTATTGGATTGTAGGAACCCATCAGCCCAATTTACACACAAGTTCCCACAAAAAGCAATTAGCTCATTAATATTGATATTGACTGGGGAGAGAGCCCCAGTTCTTATGTACCTTACCCACATCCTGTGCAGTTTTTCAAAACCATGCTTTGAGACTTTTATTCCCATTTGGAAATTCAGACAGTGCTTCAGTTTAATTTCTTATTACTGGTCTGGATTTTGTGCTTATGTTCCTGGGGTACTAATTGAATCCACAACAATTTGATTCAAAAGCGCTGAGCTGCCACTGACACATAAAGAGTGAGATGCCTGTGCTAAGTCTGCAGTGAACATGTAATTAATTAGCTGGTCCCTTCATGTTCAAAGCTTTCCTTTAACCTGATATTACTGACAAGGATTTCAGTCAAGAGAGATTAGCATTGAAGCAAGCAAGAAAGGAAAGGAGCTGCCTCTCTTAAGCTTCCAAGAGTTTGTTTAATTGCTCTGTGGCCATTGTTCTATCTGGAAACTAAGTTTCCTAATCTACTGGGTATGAATAATGCAAGCAATATTGATCATGTACCGGGTACTAAATAATTACATAATGTATTGGCCATGAATAATTAACAAAAAGTAGAAAGTGCGCAGGATATGGATATGGATACTGTTGATAATAAACAGGATGTTGAATAAGATACACAATGTTGATAAATACATGATACTGATAATATACAGCATGCCGTTTATAAAGTGTTCACGTTAAAAGCAATATAGAAAGATATTAGTATGAGAGGCAAAAGGAACTGCAGATGCTGGAATCGTAAGTGAAACACAAAGTGCTAGAGTAATTCAACAGGGCAGGTAGCATCATTGGATGGAGAGGATAGGTGATGCTTCACAGCAGGTCTCTTCTTCAGGCTGATTGTAAGAAGGGGAACTAAGCTGGAAAAGAGGTGGACAAAGCCTGGCAAGTGGTAGGTGGATACAGGAGAGAGTTTGATTGGGATATGGGTTGACAAAGGCTAGAGATGGAAAGGAAACAAAAGGATGTTAGATAAGAAGGGAATTGGAATTAAATGTAAAGCTAGTGCTGGGAAATGGGAGAGGGAGGATGGTCAGGGCTGTGGAAGAAATGTGGGAGGGGGGGGGTGGGGGACACAGGGAAGAAAGAGGGGGAATGAGATGTGGTCTTTAAATTGGAGAATTCAATGTTCATACCATTGTGTTGTAAGATCCCCAAGCAGAATATGAAATGCTATTCCTCAAGTTTGCACGTGGCCTTATTCTGGCAATAGAGGAGACCCAGAACAGAAAGGTCAGCATAGGAATGGGAAGGGGAATTAAATGAGATAATTCATAGGCCTCTTGGACCAAAGCAAGAGTTTGATGAAACAGTCACCTAGTCTATGCTTGGTCTCAGCAATGGTGTGCTGGCCTTTATAAATCCGAGCATTGAGTATAGAAGTTGGGATGTAATGTTAAAATTGTACAAGGCATTGGTGAGGCCAATTCTGGAGTATGGTGTACAATTTTGGTCGCCTAATTATAGGAAGGTGTCAACAAAATAGAGAGAGTACAGAGGAGATTTACAAGAATGTTGCCTGGGTTTCAGCAACTAAGTTACAGAGAAAGGTTGAACAAGTTAGGGCTTTATTCTTTGGAGCGCAGAAGGTTAAAGGGGGACTTGATAGAGGTCTTTAAAATGATGAGAGGGATAGACAGAGTTGACGTGGATAAGCTTTTCCCACTGAGAGTAGGAAAGATTCAAACAAGGGGACATGACTTGAGAATTAAGGGACAGAAGTTTAGGGGTAACATGAGGGGGAACTTCTTTACTCAGAGAGTGGTGGCTGTGTGGAATGAGCTTCCAGTGAAGGTGGTGGAGGCAGGTTCGTTTTTATAATTTAAAAATAACTTGGATAGTTATATGGACGGGAAAGAAATGGAGGGTTATGGTCTGAGCGCAGGTATATGGGACTAGGGGAGAATACGTGTTCGGCACGGACTAGAAGGGTCGAGATGGCCTGTTTCCGTGCTGTAATTGTTATATGGTTTTATGGTTATAAAGGAGGCCACATCGGGGGGACTAAATGCACCAGAATCCCTGCTCCTTATAAATGGATCTTGGAGATGACCTTGGAATTAAAATATTTGACCACAAATTTGGGATATAATTTGGCAGACCTTTGGCCAAATTCCATCTACATTTCGAGTTTGCTCCATTTTCAGAAACATACAATAGCACAAGATTTACCTTTTACTTAACTCACTGTCTTTGACTCCTATTTATTGACCATAAGTTCACAGTTCATACCACAATCCCAACCAAACGTATCTTCCAAATCCTGGAGCTAGGAATCAGCAAACTCCTCTGCCACTGGATCCTTGACTTCCTGATACATAGATCATAATCAGTGAGGATCGATGACAAAGCCTCCTCTGTGATAATTCTCAACACTGGTGCCCGCAAGGATGCGTTCTCAGCCCCTTACTATACTCTCTATATAGTCACGACAATACAGCCAAATTCTGCTCTAATCCCATTTACAAGTTGGCAGATGAATTTACTATGCAGTATCTTGAACAACAGTGAGACACAGAACTGGAAGGAGGTAGCGCTCTTAGTAACATGGTATCAAGACAACAATCTCTCCCTCAATGTCATCAAGATGCAGGAGATAGTTATTGACTTCAGGTGGAGTTGACGGCCCTATCACCAACAATGGTGCTGAAGTGGAGATGATCAAGAGCTTCAGTTCTTGGCATAAATATCGCCAATTTGTCCTGGATTAACCACACTGAAGTTACAGCCAAGTCTTGTCTCCATTGACTATTACCAGATTCTGCAGATGCACCCTAAAAGCCCCATATCACGGTGCAATACAGCTTAGTTTGGCAACAACTCTACTGCGGCCACATGAAATTGCCATGAGTTATAGATGTAGCCCTGTGCATCCAACAGACCAGACGCCCCACGCCCCCCTATCGACCTCTTCTACATTTTGCACTGCCTCAGAAAAACAGCCAGCATACTCAAGGACATTTTTCACCCCTGTATCCTCTCTTCTACCATCGTCTATCGATAGAAGATTCAAAAGCTGGAAAATACATGTCATCAATTCAAGAACTGTTTTTTTTTGTTATCAGACTACTGAGTAATCCTCCCACAAGCAGCTTGTAGTCCCGACCTACCAACCTATGTACCTCATTGCAGTCCTTGGACTTTTTCTCTGTAACTGTAATACTATTGTGCTGTAAAATTATATTCTTCATTGTAACATTTTTTTATCTTGCACTCCGTGTTGTACCTTTGTTTGACTTGATTGTCCTCATGTATTATATGGTTTGACTGGCTAGCACATAAACAAAACATTTCACTGTTTCTCAGTACATATGATGATTATAAAGTGCTGGAGCAATTCAGCGGGTCTGGCAACATCTCTGGAAACATGGATAGATGGCATTTCCGGTCAGGACCTGGCTTCAGACTGATCATAAGGGAGGGGAGGGGAGGGGGGAGGAGAAAGCTAGGAAGAGAGGTGGGAGCAGAACAAAGCCTGGCAAGTGGTTAGTGGCTGCAGGTGGGTCTGAGATGAAGATACAACAATTGTGAGATAAGGACAGGAGAGGTGTGAATTGTGAAGCCAGAGGAAGGGATATAGTTTGCAGGGGATGGGGCGAAATGGGTGTAAATCCAGGTGAGCACAGGGAAGAGAGGGGGTAAAAAGGGAGGTGGGGGGAGGTATTGTTAGTTGGTTAGTTACCTGAAATTGGAGAATTCAATGTTCATACTGTTAGATTGTAGCCTGCTGTACCTGCACGCATATTTTCATTGACTGATGAACAAGGACCCCCAGATACTGTTGTACTTCCCATTTTCTCAACTTGACACTATTTAGATAATAATCTGCCTTCCTATTTTTACTGCCAAAGTGGACAACTTCACATTTATCCACATTAAACTGCATCTGCTATGCATCTGCAATGCATCTGCCCACTCATCCAACCTGTCCAATTCACCCTGCATTCTCATAGCATCCTCCTCATGATATGGTTGATATTTGTTGGAAAGTATAATACATGTCATAAAATGGAACCATCAATTGTAGCCATTAGGGTGTACAGTTCCTTGTGCCATCAATATTCAGTGCTTTTATTTTGGACATAAAGACGCTAGTACGCATATCATTCTTTGATGTTGGTGTCTATGGCTGATTGTTGTCTTATAAGCTACAAGCTGTTTAAGAGCCTGGCCACGTAATTTAACTAATGATTTTTTTATTTTTTAAACTTTAGTAATCATTTGTAATAATAAATCTTCTAAAACATTTAATCCGTTTTTTACATTGTTAGAAGTGCCAGAACACCTTCACAACGTACTATCACAAAGAAATGAACTGCCAATATCAAAATCAATTTGCTCTTCTACACAGGGGACCAGCCATTGATTAGCAGACAGTGATCGGTTAAATCTCATGTTGATTATCACCCAAGGCATCAAATGACCACGTATGAATAGGAAATGAGTCATATTAAAAATTCTATAAATTTACTTCGTAAAATATTTACCTCCTTAAGCCATTAAAATCCAGATTTCAAAACAGTTTTGAGAGGCAGGATCAACTATTGACTCACAAATACAAATGTCTTTCTTATCCCAGGAATTGTATTGAGGTTGCAGGCTTGGTAAGTAACAATGGGGATTTCAAGCCTATTGTGATTGGGTAGGCTCTACTGGGAGTGGAAGGACATCATCATAGACAATAGGTGCAGGAGAAGGCCATTCGGCACTTCAAGCCAGCACTGCCATTCAATGTGATCATAGCTGATCATCCACAATCAGTACCCATTCCTGTCTTCTCCCCCTACCCCCTGACTTTAATAGCCCTATCTAGCTCTCTTGAAAGTATCCAGAGAACTGGCCTCCACCACCCTCTGAGGAAAAGAATTCCACAGACTCACAATTCTCTGTGCGAAAAAGTGTTTCCTCATCTCTGTTCTAAATGGCTTACCCCTTATTCTTAAACTGTTCTGGACTCCCCCAACATCGGGAATATGTTTCCTGTCTCTAGCGTGTACAAACCCTTAATAATCTTATATGTTTCTATAAGATCCCCTCTCATCCTAAATTCCAGAGTATATAAGCCCAGCCGCCCCATTCTCTCAGCATATGACAGTCCCGCCATCCCGGGAATTAACCTTGTGAGCCTACGCTGCACTCCCTCAACAGCAAGAATGTTCTTCCTCAAATTTGGAGACCAAAACTGCACACAATACTCCAGGTTTGATCTCACTATGGCCTTGTATAACTGCTTCTATATTCAACTCCTCTTGTTATGAAGGCCAACATGTCATTCACTTTCTTCACTGCCTGCTGTACCTGCACGCATATTTTCATTGACTGATGAACAAGGACCCCCCAGATCCCGTTGTACTTCCCATTTTCTCAACTTGACACTGTTTAGATAATTATCTACCTTCCTATTTTTACTGCCAAAGTGGATAACTTCACATTTATCCACATTAAACTGCATCTGCTATCTGCATCTGCATCTGCCCACTCATCCAACCTGTCCAATTCACCCTGCATTCTCATAGCATCCTCCTCGTGATATGGTTGATATTTGTTGGAAAGTATAATACATGTCATAAAATGGAACCATCAATTCAGGGGGCCTGAGCAAAAAAAAAAAACAAAAGCTGTGTTAATTTTTCAGGTTTATGACCTTCCATCAAAAGTGAGAAAATTTGGGAATGGAACATATTTCAAGCTGCAGTGGAGGGAAAGGAATGGACACCAGGAGAAAAGAGGTGACACAAGTCATAGTGGTACTGGCTGAGAGAAGCTGATGAAAACTCCTTAATCACCGCTGACCTGTGTGAAGGTGGATGGAAGGACAGGAGAAGATGAATGAAAGTGGAGAGGAGAGAAAAAGAAACAAAGACGGTGTGGAACAGTTTTACACAAAACACTGGAGACTCTTTTCGACAAAAATAAAACGTCCTGATGGGCTGAACACAGCATGGGTAATCTAGAGCAGCGACACAATTCTCAAAACGAGTGACAAGCTGCCAATCCATCAAACCTCTCACTGTATGTCAACGAGAATGGAGAAGGTAAGTCCAGGCGATGATTTTGAAAGAAATACATCATAGCTATCAACCCTTGACTAATCGGAGGAGAGAGGTTTCAATACAAGGCATTTGTACCTGGTGACAAACCGACATAGTATAGGTAAGATGGGCACACTGCACCTGTCAAACAGGTTGAGATCTGTGCTGCCTGTAGTTTGTGGTGCTTCCCCAGTTCCATTGTGCTGATCCAGCTGTCCTGACAGGCCGCTGTTCCTCTCCGCTCTAATTAGAGCGTGTGAGTTGCGTCTGCTGGTAACTGCAGGGTGCAGCCCACACCAGCAAGTGCTTGTCACAAATCAGTGGCTGGATGTGACTTGGCACTCGGAACAGCGGGCAGCAGGAGGTAGGCAAGCCACTGTCTTGAAGCCCTTTGCAATCAAAATTGTAAAAGCAGAGTGCTGTGCCTTTTAACAATTACTGAAAATAGCTGATGAGGCAATTACTGATAATCCTATCGGGAGTCGGAAAGGACAATTATGGGTGTGGAGAAAAATCCTTTCCATTAATTCAGATATAAAGAAGCAGGAATTACGAGCAAGTTCAGCAAATGAAAAAGTGGATAAATTAGCAAAAGAGGCCGTTAAAAAAGAGAACATAGAGGTAAACCTACAATTATCCAAATCTGAAGGAAGACACATTGTGTGGAAGAAAATAAATCAGGAATGGCAACAATACTGGGAACAGGAGACAAAGGGGAGACACCTCTATTCGCTACAAAAGAGAGTGGGCATTACAGCAAGAAGAGGGGGGAACAGGAGAGAACAGGTAGTATTAGCAAGATTGACGATAGGACACGCCCACCTGAACAGCGCATTAAAAATGTTGGGAAAACACCCTACTGGGATGTGTGAGGAATGCCATCAGCCGGAAACAGTTCAGCATGCTCTAGTTGCATGTAGAAGATATGCAACAGAAAGAAGAGTTTTGATCAATGAAATGAAGAAAATTGGAATGACAGATATATCAGAAAAGCACATTCTAGAGTATGGAGGGGAAGGAAAAGGAATACATTTGTTGTTTAATTTCTTGAGAGCCTCTGGCCTTATAAAAAGGATATAAAGTAAAGACATGAGGACTGTGGAGTGAAGCCAGAAGGTGGCAGCAATGCAACATTGTGGATGCCGGCTGCCGTAAAACTCCGACGAAGAAGAAGAAGAAGAAGAAGAAGAGGAAGTTCAACATTTATTGCCCATCCTTAACTGCCTTTTGGAAAGTGAAGGTGGACCGCTTTTCTGAATCGTAAATGCTTTGGTGGTGTTGTGGCTCCTGCACTTCTGGCAATGGTGTAGAAATAGCGATAGTCTTCAAAGTCAGGGTGTTATGTGATTTAGAAGGAAGACTTGAGGAGGTTATAACCCACTGTTAATTTGCTGAGTGGCTGAGGTTGCAAGCTTGTGTGGAGAATTCAAACCTATTGTGATCGGGGAGGTCCTACAGGGAGTGGAAGGACATCATACCAGGAATGACTGGCTGGTAATCTTAGTTCCCTGAAGTTATAATGATTTAGAAACAGTTGAATAATAATGGCAGTGGCTTTCAAGTCAAGTCAAGTTGAATTTATTGTAATATGGAGAAGTAAGGTGAGAGGTACAAGTACAATTAAAATCTACTCGCAGTAGGATGACAACGACTGTAAATTATACTACTGCAGTAGCTCTTCCCTTCAGCAACACCCCTAAATTCTTAGAAATCTTCCAAATGCTAATACACTTTGAACATCAAAACCTATGGTCACTTGCCCTAATATCCACCTACTCCTCTTGCCATAATATTTGTTAATTCTCAATTAAGCACCTAGGAACATTTCTCAACATTAAAGTGGGAATATCAGTGCATTTGTTGCAAAATCAGAACATAGAACAGTGTAGCACAGGAACAGGCCCTTTAGCTCACAATGTCCATACCCAACATGTTAAACTGATCTCCTCTACCTGTAAGATTATTGAAACACTCTGGACCACCTCTTGTACTTTCATGGACTTGTTTACTAATAGTGTTATCCACTAATGAATTCCACTGTTGTATCTGTCTCAACCAGCACCCCGGCAAGCGTGTTCCAGGCACTCACAACTCAATGTTTAAAATCATGCCTGCATATCTTCTTTAAATTTTGCTCCTCTGTTATGCCTGTTAGTATTTGCATTTTTTTTTACCATTCTGGGGATAAAAGGTTTTGACTGTCTACCTTATCTGTCTCACAATTTGTTTTATACTTCTTCCTTGCAATCTCCTGCATTCCAGAGAAACCAATCTAAATCTGTCCAACCTATCTCTACAGCTAATACCATCTAGTCCAGGCATCATTCTGGTAAACCTCTGCTACACACTTTCCATAGCCCACACATCCTTCATACAAAGTTAAAAAGAGGATTTCAGTACTCCAGTATCGCATGACTCGGTACATGTAATTTTCCGCAATCAATTTAACTCTAATCTGATACAATTCGATTGCACACTCTTTCATCAACCTTCACCAAATATTCTTGCCTAACCACCCCCATTCAAACCCAACAATTTATTTGCATCATAATTCAAATCAACCCAATGCTTCCCGAGGCTGGCGTACACTGCAATAGTTCACTGTTAACTCCTGGTTGCTTCCAGCACTGATGGCCCTCTTCTGAAAGTACACAGCAGCATAATATTTGAGAAATAACATATACTTAAGTATTGTATTCAATCTCCAAGAATCCCCAGTTAATTTTCATTCACCTGTGCATGCTTTGTAAATCAGTTTCCTGACAATATGTAACATATTTCTTGCTAGAAACTCTTGCTTCATCCCAGTCAGTGCAAATTAAAGCTGCCTCGGGGGAAGTATAGGTGTCACACTTCAAACATCACCCTCTTTATGCTCTTCTATAAATTAAAGCCTGTTCACTCAAAGCTTGTAACTTCCTTCATGCACCTGAAATTGAAAAGCTGTTCACAATCCGCAAAATCTCCTCTTGTCTGCTTCCATTTGCTTCACAATCAGTGAAATGACCTGAAGACCTTAACAAGCCAAACAAAAATGAAATCCTAGTTGAACTGGAACAGGCTGATTATTGATTCCATGCAAGCAAAATAATCGCAGTTGCTGGTTTTAAATTAATGATCATGAGTTCTTTAGCATAGCTGAGTGGGTAGTTCTCCCTCTCCTATGGGTCAGAAAATTGTGACTTCCAGTGACATCGCAGAGACCTAAACATAAATATCTAGTCTGATTCTTCAGCACAGTATGGAGAAAGGGCAGCAGTGTCAGATATAATATCTTTTGGATTAACTGTTGAAAAGTACTTTGTTTACCCCCATCAAATGAATGAAAAATGCCTCATTGCACTCTTTCAAAATATTTCAGGAGCGTTAACCTCACAATCATGATCAACATAAATCCTACAAGTATTGTAACATAATCCAATTAATTAATAATTTAAAATTTGTTAATTACGGGAATGTGTTCTGCATATGTTAATTGTGGAAATGTGTTCTCCATTTCCTTTTGGCGATCGCTCGTAAAAAGTACTTAATTAAATCACAAATTAAGTACCATCTCGCACTGGTCTCTATCTTTCCTCTTCCCTTAATACTGGCTATCTTCCCTTCCACTCTCTGTCCTGATACAGGATCTCAATCCAAAAGTCAATAATTCCTTTCCCCCCATGGATGCTGCTCGACCCACTAATTTCCTCAGCTATGTGTTTTTCTTGCACCAGATTCCATCATCTGTAATGTCCCTGTGCCTCTGATTTTGAATTGTGATCACATAAATCTTTGGAAAGGGACAGTAAAACAAAAGCTTGTGAAAATGAATAATCGTCAAATTTTATAGAAAACGCACGAGGGGATCTGTTGGCAACACAGTATGCCCATCACATTGATTTCAATTTATCTTCCGGCTCACACACCTAAAACAGTAATGGGGGAGACACACTTTGATCTTTAATTGATTCTTGTGCTGACATCAAAAATAAAGAATTGTATACTGCAGTCTGGAAGGAATGCAGAGGTGTAAAGCAATACTGTTATGTTTTTATTCATGAAATATCCCTGCAGAATTTATTGGCATGAATCTCACAGGGCCCATCAACTTTTCCCCTGTTCTGGAGGGGAACAACGTCAATCAGGCTGGACTGGACAGCTTCATTTCAGTGGATGGAACTGGTTACAGGGGATTTCAGTGAGTAATGGTTGGTCTAGATTGAGTGTTTTTAAGATATAAATATTTAATTGCATTGCAGTATTTTGATATTTAAAAAACTGCTGTCGGAGTTTTTCAATGTGTCCGTACAATTTTGAAGTCTGAGACATTCAGTATGATTCATTTTTTTGTTGATTTTTATCAATGCAGGACAAGCTAGTCAATGTTTACCACATTTTTGAACACGACTTGTTTGCCTCTCCCTTGTGTAAGGCCCTTTTGTTCTGCAGGTCCTCAGCATGAATGATCTCACCAGCATCAAATGACTAAGAGCACATATCAACACTAAGGTAATTTGGAAATCAATGGTAAGAATGGAGAGCTGCGGACCATAAATTCTGGCCCATCGTCATCAGCATTAGATATGTGTGGACTTGTTCATTCTCTCTCTATGCCACTGCTTCTTCACCTGTGCACTGCATCCTGAAGTCATGACACTCAGTCCTTCAGATGTTGGCAAAAAGACATTTACGAGTCTGAATGTCTGATCGACCATTGTGATTTACAATTGAACAGAAAGTAACTTTATTGTACTTTATTGGCTGTAAAGTGCTTCAGGATGTCCTAAGGTCATCAGAGGCAGAAGGCAATTGCAAAATTTCTCTTATCGTTCTCAATTGAGACAGGTACAAAACACAATGGAAAGTTACAAGTTATCAGGCAGATAATCTCTATTATTCTTTGGAGACTAAAGGGCTTTTTGTGTGTTATCTGTTTATTTACTTCCCTGAGAGTTGACATACTGAGAGTAATGTTCTGGGGGTTGATGCACAAGACAATACAAGTGACAGAATTTAATTTGAAGTTGGAAACAGGGGTAATATTTCCCAGAATAATCAAATTCTATTAATATATCTCTTACAGCTGCCATATGCATCTGGTTACTCTTACTAGCTTATTTTCCATTCATGTTAAATGTACAAAGAAATTAGAATCATAGAATTATATGGCAGAGAAATGGGTCCACTCAGCTCGCCTTGTCCAAGATGACCACAGTGCCTATCTGCACCAATCCCATTTGCTTGCTTTAGATCCATATCCCTCAAATACTTTCTCATCTAAATACCTGTCCAAAACATTTTTAAATGTTGCAATTTTATTTGTCTCTCCCACCTCACTTGTCAGCCATTCCAGATATCCACCAACCTCTGTGTGAAAAATCTACTCCTCAGATCTCCTTTAAGTCTCTTCCCTCCTATATTAAACCTGTGACCTCTAGCACTTGATGTCCCTACCCTGAGAAAAAGGACTATCCAACCAATGCCTGGAGAACATTCCACATCAATCACTTTTGCTCCAGTTGGAATAATCCCATCTTTTCCAATCTCTCCTCATTACTACATCCCTCCATTCTAGGCACCATCCTGGTAAATCTCATCTGCACACTTTCAATTGGTATCACACCTTCCTGTAATCAAATAACCAAAACCATACACCATATTCCAAGTGCAGGCTATCCAATTTACTCTATAGCTACAATTCCTATCTCAATGCTGCAGACTCAAAAGTAAGCACAATATAGTGTTATAGCTATAGAGAGAATGCAGATTTTAAAAAGTGCAAATAGCAATTTACTTTTCAGTCCACGGTTGCAATGAGAAGTTGAGAAGTACCAACAAGAATTGTATGTTTCGCATCAGCCTGATAACAGCAAATGAGAAGCAGTTCCTGAATCTGAAGGAACGTGCACTCATGCATTTGTATCTTCTGCCCGACAGGAGAGGAAAGAAGAGGGAATGATAGGAATGCAAAAGGTCCTTGGTTATGCTGGCTACTTTCCAAAGGCAGCTTAAAATGTAATGTAGTTGATTGAGGGAGGAGGCTGGTTTTTCTGATGGACTGGGCTGTGTCTGCAACTGTTTGCAATTCCATGTGATCATGGGAAGGGCAGTTGCAAAACCAAAACCAAAATCAAGCATCCCTATTAATAGGGTTTTTCTGGTGCATCTGTAGCAATTGGTAAGAGTCATTGGAGCCATGCCAAATCTCCCTGTATTGTCACGAATTAGGCCTAGAGTAAATACCTCCCCAATTCCCAGAGATCAGTCTTTCCAAAACATGTATTTTGTACTAGTCACTAACACTAGCCCAGGCCTATAGAAGATGGAGTGAATCAGTGAAGCTCTTTTCGTGATTCAAATCAAGATTCCCTGCCCTCTAAAAGCACAAAACTGCAAATTGAATCATAACAGAACATGCTGGAAATACTCATCAAACTTCAAATGGTTTGTTTGTCACATTTTGAGCAGCTTTTGTCTCCTCTGTCATCATTCAGCTTCCTCTATTTACACCTCAACAGACAGATTAGCTGCAACTAACAAGCCGTCACCACCCTCTCTCAGACAACACCACCACTATTTCTGTCATTCAATCTCGGTTGATCTCTAATATGTCATGGACATTCACTTTCATCCCACCTCCTCTCCTTGTAACATAAAAAAATTGTATTTTCTCACTTTTCCTACTTCATGTCATCAACCTGGACCATTATAGCTCAGTTTTGATCTCCACGGATGCTGCTTGACCTGGTGAGTATTTCTAACATTGTTTGTTATCGTTTAGTTAGCAGCAGATTCTCAAAGCAAATCCTCAATCTTTAACTCACCCTTTAACCTTTGAAGAATTGCAACCTCCTTCCCACTTTGATGGTGGAACATTTCTGTTTGGTTCTTGATGTACATTTTAGGATAATATCACTGAGTTGACTGGCTATAATTTTATTAGTGTGCGCTGAGACTTACCTCTGTTGATAGTTTCTGCAATGCATCTCCCTGTACAGCTGCCAGTGAATGGAGACTTTCACCCCATCTGCTTGAACTGGACTTGAGCCAATGTATCACAGATAAATGAGTCAAGTCAAGTGTTTTATTGTCATATGTCCCAGATAGAACAATTAAATTCTTCTGCAATGTTATGATATGAACCATCCACTTCCAGGCTACTAATTCAAGGGCCTGTCCCACATGACATTTTTCAGCAAACTGCGACCTTCAAGCTCGGGGGCACTCGCCTGAAAAACCGCGAGCTGGATCGACCGTCAGCGCAGAACACACACACACACACACACACACACACACACACACACACACACACACACACACACACACACACACACACACACACACACACACACACACACACACACACACACACACACACACACACACACACACACACACACACACACACATCGCAATGGCAGGGGCCAAGGAAAGCGGGGGAGCCACACGGTACGAAGCCAAGGTGATACTCGCGATGAACAGGATTAAAGATGGCTGGCACAGTCTACAGTAAGTCCTTTAAAAAGAGGGGGTTTAGAAGGGGGGGGGGGGGAGGAGGGAGAGAAGAGGGGGGGGGGTGGGGGAGAGAGAGGGGAGAGAGAGCAGGGGGTGAGGGAGGAGAAGGGAAGGGGAGAGAAGAGAAGGGGGGGGGGGTGGTGAGGGGAGAAGGGGAGGGAAGGGGGGGGGGTGGTGAGGGGAGAAGGGGAGATAAGTGTGGGGGGGAGAGAAGCATTGAGAACAGCAAAGTTATCGGGAATATGATAATGATCATATATTCTTCTATTACTTATATTGACTGATTGATACTGGTCAAACCACCTGAGATTTTTCTGCAAAACCTACCGCAGGACTTTTTATGTCCACTTGAAAATATTTTAAAAAGTCCTCAGTTTACAGGCTACATTAAGAAATTACCTTCAGCAGGACAGTGCTTCCTCTAACTTTCAAGTCTCAAGGACAGGAACCCATAGGTTTGTCCACCTAACATAACACATTCTATCATTGAGATGGTGATATGTGAGCATCCACATATTACTATTATTAATTTGAATATGCTTCCTTTGAAATAGGCAATAGTGACATTTTATTGTGAATGTTAAACATTTCATGATCATTGTTCATTGTTAATATTTTTAAGAGGCAAAGTATTTATTTGTAGATACCTGCCTTTCAAGATAGAAAGTCCTGGTGACAAATCATTCATGACATCTTTAAGCCAATGTATCCTTGCTTCTGATCTATTTCAAGACCTTACCTCAGAAAATACATCTTTCAACAAAATGGTCACCAAAGCTGCATTTTTTTTGCCGATGTAGAGGAAGCCACATCATGAGCACTGAAATCAATAGACAATAGACGCAGGAGTAGGCAATTTGGCCCTTTGAGCCAGCACCGCCATTCAGTGTGATCATAGCTGATCATCCATGCTCAGTACCACGTTCCTGCCTTTCCCCATGTACCCTGACTATCTTTAAGAGCTCTATCCAACTCTCACTTGAAAGCATCCCGACAATTGGCCTCCATTGCCTTCTGAGGAAGAGAATTCCACAGATTTACAACCCTCTCATCTCTGTTCTAAATGGCATCCGTTATTCTTCAACTGTGGCCCCTGGTTCTGGACTCCCCAACATCTGGAACACCAGTTTTTGTCCATTTTCTGGACTCTCCCCACATCTGGAACGCTAGTTTAGAAGTAGTGCAATATTAGAACATAGAACAGTACAACACATGAACAAGTCCTTTGGCCCACAATGTCTGTGCCGAACATAATGCCAAGATCATTACTTATTTATCAGCACATAACCCATATCCCTCCATTTCATAACTTATACAAATGCCTATCCAAAAGTCTTGTAAATGTCACTAACTTCTTATTGCTTTAAGCACAAACACCAGGTACCATTTACTTTTAAATTTACAATAGGTGCAGGAGTAGGCCATTCAGTCCTTCAAGCCAACACCGTCATTCTATGTGATCATGGCTGATCATCCACAATCAGTATCCAGTTCCCGTCTTATCTCCATATCCCCTGACTCCGTTATCTTCAAAAGCCCTATCTAGCTCTCTCTTGAAAGTATCCAGATAACCGACCTCCAATGTCCTTTGAGGCAGAGAATTGCACCCACTCACAACTCTCTGTGTGAAAAGTGTTTCCTCGTCTCCATTCTAAATAGCTTAGCCCTTATTCTTAAACTGTGGCCACTAGTTCTGGACTCCCCAAACATCGGGAACATATTTCCTGCCTCTAGCATATCCAAACACATAATAATCTTATATATTTCAATAAGATCCACTCTCATCCTTCTAAATTGCAGAGTGTACAAGCGCAGTCACTCCATTCATTCAGCATATGACAGTCCCGCCATCCCGGGAATTAACCTTGTGAACCTACGCAGCACTCCCTCAATAGCAAGAATGTCCTTCCTCAGATTTGGAGAACAAAATTGCACACAATACTCCAGGTGTGGTCTCACTAGGGCTCTGTACAACTGCAGAAGGACCTCTATGCTCCTATACTCAACTCCTCTTGTTATGAAGGCCAACAAACCAATTGCTTTCCTCACTGCCTGTTGTACCTGCATGCTTACTTTCATTGACTGATGAACAAGACCCCCAGATCCCATTGTACTTCCCCTTTTCCCACCTTGACACCATTTAGATAATAATCTTCCTTCCTGATTTTGCTACCAAAGAGGATAACTTCAAATTTATCCACATTAAACAGCATCTGCCATGCATCTGCCCATCTGCCCACTCACCCAACCTGTCCAAGTCACCCTGCATTCTCATAGCATCCTCCTCACAGTTCACGCTGCCACCCAGCTTTATGTCATCTGCAAATTTGCTAATGTTACTTGTAATCACTTCATCTAAATCATTAATACATCTATATTACTAAAATCTATATTACTAATTGCCTGAACTTGACCGCTTTTGGCCCACTGTGCTGTGATTTCCAAGAGAACGCCGTGACCTACGGCCATCATTTTTGGCCACCTCGCTCAGAGCCCCCATCCGCCTTCCTGGACAGGAGGATTTTTCCCATTGATTAAAAATCCGAGAGATATTAATGTTTTAAAAAATGTTGCCATTCTCTCTGCTGCCCCTGTTGGTGGGAGGGGGAGGGACTATAAAACCCGGAAGTGGTGTGCCTCACTCAGTCTCGGCAAGATGGAGAAAGCGAGAGGTTCACGTCTCTCTGAGCTCTGAATAACACTGAACACATGTCTACTCAACTTTGCGTGCCCTTACTGTGGTTTGAAAATGAAAATATGGTTGGTTTGAAGTAAAAATGCACTGCGTGCAAATGGTTGTTTGGGTGGGTTTTGGGGTTGAAGTAAAAAGGCAGTGCAAATGGTTGTTTGGGATGGGGGGGGGGTTGGGTTGAAGTAAAAAGGCAGTGCAAATTGTTGTTTGTGATGGGGGGGGGTTGGGTTGAAGTAAAAAGGCAGTGCAAATGGTTGTTTGGCTAAACTTGACAACTTCCTGATTGCACTACACTGATTTTAGATGAACCTGAATTTGGTGGCCTTGCACCCTGCTTGAAGTGGTTTGAAACTGCACTTGAACTTTGTGGCCTTGCACACTGCTTGAAATGGTAGGAAAATGGATTTGAATTTGGTGGCCTTGCACTCTGCTTGAAATGGAATTTCAAGGAATAGCCGTGTCAACTGCCAGTCCACCAGTCATGAGTGGGATGCCGGCACATCAGGCTTGAGGGACTGAGCTGCCACCCCAAGAATCCATTTGGCCCACAATGTCCATACTAGCCCTCTGGAGCTCCAGAAAGCCCCCCCCCCCCCCCCCCCCCCCCCCCCCCCCCACTGGCCACTAATATTGGAATTGGTGGAGAGGTGGAATATTGCGTTTGGGGACCAGCCCTCCCGTGTGAATATGGGACCCAACGGGTCCCACTTAGTCTAGTATATATTGTAAATTGCTGCGGTCCCAGCACTGAGCCTTGTGCTACCCCACTAGTCACTAGTGACTGCCATTCTGAAAGGGACCCGTTAATCCCTACTCTTTGTTTCCTATCAGCCAACCAATTTTCTATCCATGTCAGCACCGCGAATACCATGTGAACCTAATTTTCCCCGCTAATCTCCATGTGTGGGTTCTTATCAAATGACTTCTGAAAGTCCAGGTACACTACATCCACTGGCTCTCCCATGTCCATTTTCCTAGTTACATCCTCAAAAAGTTCCAGAAGATTAGTCAAGCATGATTTCCCCTTCGTAAATCCATTCTGACTTGGACCGATCCTGTTACTGCTATCCAAATGTGCCGCTATTTCATCTTTTATGATTGACTCCAGCATCTTCCCCACCACTGATGTCAGACTAACAGGTCTATTCCCTGTTTTCTCTCTCCCACCTTTAAGAAAGTGGGATAACATTATCTACCCTCCAATCCCTCATTATCTACCCTCCAAGACTGGATAGACTTGGTTTATACTCTCTAGAAGACTGGATAGACTTGGTTTATACTCTCTAGAATTTAGGAGATTGAGAGGGGATCTTATAGAAACTTACAAAATTCTTAAGGGGTTGGACAGGCTAGATGCAGGAAGATTGCTTCCGATGTTGGGGAAGTCCAGGACAAGGGGTCACAGCTTAAGGATAAGGGGGAAATCCTTTAAAACTGAGATGAGAAGAACTTTTTTCACACAGAGAGTGGTGAATCTCTGGAACTCTCTGCCACAGAGGGTAGTCGAGGCCAGTTCATTGGCTATATTTAAGAGGGAGTTAGATTTGGCCCTTGTGACTAAGGGGATCAGAGGGTATGGAGAGAAGGCAGGTACGGGATACTGAGTTGGATGATCAGCCATGATCATATTGAATGGCGGTGCAGGCTCGAAGGGCCGAATGGCCTACTCCTGCACCTAATTTCTATGTTTCTATGTTTCTAATCCACAGGAACTGATTCTGAATCTATCAAACATTGGAAAATGATCACCAATGCGTTCAAGATTTCTACAGCCACGTCCTTAAGTATCCTGGTATGCAGACTATCAGGCCCTGGAGGTTTATCAGCCTTCAGTCCCATCAGTCTATCCAACACCATTTCCTGCCTAATGTGGATTCCCTTCAGTTCCTCCTTCACCCCAGATCCTCTGGCTAGTATTTCAGGAAGATTGTTTGTGTTCTCCTTAGCGAAGACAGATCCAAAGTACCTGTTCAACTCATTTGCCATTTCTTTGTTCCCCATAATAAATTCACCCTTTTCACCCTTTAAACACTTAATAGACACAGAAAGCTGGAGTAACTTTGCAGGACAGGCAGCATCTCTGGAGAGAATGAATGGGTGACTTGGAGACCTGATGCATCACCCATTCCTTCTCTCCAGAGATGCTGCCTGTCCTGTTGAGTTACTCCAGCATTTTGTGTCTATCTTCGATTTCAACCAGCATCTGCAGTTCCTTCCTGCACTTAACTTTAAACACTATACATTCTTTGGTTAATTTATGTCCAGAGTATCCAGGAAAAATATATTAAAGGGGCTGATGACATAAGAGTGTTGACATTTAGGAGTCCTAGTAAACATTTTTGGTGAACAGCCAATTAATTAGATGAGTATTGATGAGTATTGTAAAGGAAACTACAAGTATTGACTTCTATTTTCCTAAATTACCAAATAAAGTTGGTTATTGGCATTCCGTACAACCCAGCAGCTGAAATTTCTATTCAGGATCACATATAGTATCTTTACAGACTCTCATAGTCAGTGAAAACAATTTGGTGGAATGAAGAACAGAATCATACAAAACCCCAGGCGTGCCAGTATATTAACATTAAATTTGGGTTTAGGTAAGATTCAAGAATACACAAAAGATTACAAAATAACCTGTAAGGGTTAAAGATAGTCAAGCTTGGGCTTTAAGAGGCTGTAAGTTGTGGACAAAAGAGTTTTCATTGCATTGGTTGTGAATATTATATGACTTGTATTGTCTATTCCTTGACAACAAACATAGCTATCCGACTTTAAATTGGTGTGTCTCTTTCAATTTAACTTAATATTCTACATTGTAGAGCCCTGTTCACTTTCTCAAATTGCGCTCATCTTCAAACTGATTTGTTTTGCCAAGATTTTCAATTCACAGTTACTTATTCTGAATGGATTTATTCACCTCTTGCCAGGTGCAATTTATTTTATGATAGATATGTGCATACCTGTTTGTTCTTGGCATATTATAGCCTATACTTTTGTCTGCATAAAATCTAATCTCTTTGAACAAAAGCAAAGTTGCTGTTTGATTTAAAACTGTGGAAATGTTTGTTTAATCAACCTGGAGTGATATTATTCAGTCACTACGAGTGAGATGTTTATGGGATTCAATTTTCATTTTTAGTGCACAGTCTGAAAAGTGCATGCAAACTTGAGTATGTTCAGTGGATGAACACTTCAAGCTCTCTAGTCCATCTCAATTTATCTTTCTTGTCAGAGTACAAGTAATGCAAGAGCTGCATGAAAATAAGCCAGAAAGCTCTGTGCCTGTTGTGCTCAGAAATATCTTCAATAGGACAATTTAAATTCACAGAAATGGCAGCATTAAGTAGAATGAACTTTAGTGTGAGCAGTAAATGAGCTGGCTTCAGAAGGTAGCGAACTGATCTTTGCAGCAGCATGTCAAACTAATTCACACGCAACAAATTACTTTCAAACTCAAAGCACTGTTGTCAAAGCAAACAAAGAAACAGTTTTGATCACACCAAGAAGCACATTTGTCAAATAGAGCAGAATGGCGTTTTCCGAAATGTATTCAAGAATTCAAATTTTGAAGAAACACTTTAATTATACACAGATCACCTTAACGCAGTTAACAAGTATTGGACGGTGATGAGGGATGGTGGTGCACTAAGATCCCATTGGTTTCCCCACTGCATGGATCTGTTTATGTAGTAGTTTACCCGAGTACAGCAGCAGAAGACAGTGATACTCATCAAACAATCCTCTGGGGAAATTAACTTTTATTCAAACTGCTGGAATAGGAGAGCCAGCCACCAGTTCAAAGTCTCATTGTGAGTGTAATATGTGCTGTAAATGCATCTTTAATGATGGGATACACCATTTGGTTTAAAGTCAATTACACTGTTGTACCAACCACCACTTGTGGTGGAGAGTTATTGATTGCAATAAAGGTTATTTTGTAGAAAGCTCTCTCCCTGCCATACAACTTCATAAACAGCAACATTAAAGAGTCCACAGATAGACATTGTTCAGCCATTCAGTTTGGTATGTTGCTGCTTGTGGGAATATACAGAATATATGATCTACCTCAAAGTGAACTGATAACATGGAGACACATGGAAGTGCAGAGGCTGCAATCTTGGGCAAAATTGGAAGTGCTGCAAGAACTCAGCAGGTCAGGCAGCACATGTGCCGGGAATGAACAGGAGACATTTTGGGTTTGGAGCCTTCTTTGGACTGCTAATATGGTTTGCATCTCAGATTGTGAGAATGATGCAGATGTTGGTTAGTTTGGAAGCTATGACAGGCTCAGCCACACCTGAGAAGAACAGGTAGAAATATTTCTGAGGATGAATTACATCACCCTAGAGGAGAACAGCCATATTGGAGAAAAGGAAGATGACACTATTGATGATGATGAGCTGGAAACAAGTAATTCACGTGAGTCCACACAACCAAATACACTTTCATATGAGGACACAATGAACACCTTGAAGGGGAAAGAAGGGGAGAGAGAAAGGGAGAGAAGGGGGGGAGAAGGGGAGAGAAGGAGGGGGGAAGGAGTGGAGACAGTTTTAAGAAGTTTAATAAAGTTAGCGGGCATTTTACTTTCTTCTAGGATCTTCTAGGTCCTGAAAACCAACGATCCTATAGAATATTTGCTGAAAACTCCAATGAGCCAATCAAAATGGCCGGACAGCGAAGGAGATTGCCTTCGACTGCCTGTAAGTAAATAGCAACCCCACTCCACTGGCTTCGACCAAACGACAACCTATTTTCAGTCGAAGCCAGTTTTGAATTTGTTGAAATAATCGCAGGAACATGGAAGAAGCCTCAACTACGTGGAAACCATTTTTGACCATTAGGGAGAGTGACCAAAACCTCTGGGAACCTCACGGAAACCTTGGATGGGCGCAAGGTCACCAGAGGTTTCCGTTCAGGTTTCCTAAATGTGACAGGGGTTTATTCTAACTCTAATGGAGATTTTCAAGTGTTGCAAGCTGGGACGAGAGGAAATGGTTGCTAACATCATTAAGTACAACTACTGGATCTTCTTCAAATAGAGGTTGTGGGATCATTTAGTGTACACACTGCCTGTTGAGATGATTTATGGTAAATTGGTTGGTATAGATGCCTGCTTAATATTCGATAGAATGTATTAAATGACCATTCGTATGAAAATAATGCTAAAGGACATGAGACATTTCCTGGAATGTAAGTGTCTAGAGAATGCTAACTACACCATCCATTTGGTACACAGTGTTGAGTCACATGGTCACAGAAATAAACTATGCCAGATGTCCTCAGGTCATTAGAGCCTGTAAAGTAGAAAGTAGCCTTGACTCAAATGTTGGGGTAGCGTAAGCACATTGGACAGACTCTAAGGATGAATGGCATGTTTGCTGCCATGGAGGACTGTCTACAGCTCTGTGGAGATCACAAGGTAATAGTCATGGTAAATAGTTGTCCAGTCATGCTTGACATTGGTGTAGATCACTTATTAATGACCCTTACATCACTCATTGACGGTCACAACATATGTGAGCAGTCAAAATGTAGAAACGAGGAACTGCAGATGCTGGCTTACAATAAAAAACATTTAAAGTGCTGGTGTAACTCTGCGGGTCAGGCAGCATCTCCGAAGAACATGGACAAGTGAAGAGTTAAGGACATGCTAAAAATTGTTTGGCGTGTCGTGTCGCGCGCAAGGCGCGTGGTGAGGCTTGGTGGCGTATGCAATGACGCGCGGCGCCCCAGGATTTTGTGAGGCTCAAAATCCTCGCATGCCTCTTGCATGACATATCGCTTGCGCACGGTGACGTACTGACGGCGTACGTGTAGCGCGTGGTGACGCATGGTTATGCACGGTGACACACGACCATTGCCTATGCTAATTTATTATGCGTTACCGTGTGTCAACAACCGTAACCATGTTACAGCATAATTTCCCCGCAGTACCAAAGATTGAAGGGTTATGCAATGGAGATGTTGAAAATGATAAACAGATTTACTAGGCTGGATAAAGCAGATTACATTCTCGGACTAGGGCAGCAAGGAAATTGAACACAATCTTAAAATTAGATCTATGTATTTTGGGAATTAAATCAGGAAGAGCAGTACTTTCACACACAAGCAGTTACATAAATCCTATCTATTCCAAAAGACTGCTTCCTAAACTCCATTAAAACATTCAGACCTGATCTTAGTCAGCCCAAGCTCGTGGGGAGAGTCATGCAAAGATGGTTTAGTGAGGCTGGGAGATAGCTCCCTCGTGATTTAATTTAATGGCTGTACGGGCTTGAAGGGCTGAATGGTGATGTGGTGCTTAACTCACTGAACAGATTCCAGATCTAATGATCCAGAGTGATGTGTTCAAATCCCATCACACCTGATAGGGAATTTAAAAACACCTAATTAAATAAAACTAATTTGATAGACTCATGTATTTAAGGGAAGGAAATCTGCTGTCCTCAACTATTTTAGCCCCATGTGATTCTAGATCCACAGAGGGGGTAATCTAAGGAATGGTTCATCTAGATGGTTTCTCACTATCACCTTCTCCAGGAGTAGTAGAAATAAAGAACAAATGCTTGTCGGTGACACCTACAATCTGTGAATGAATAAAGAGAGCGTTCTCCTTTTGTTCCCATAATGGGACAAACTCATGAAATAAAAATTAAATAGTGAAAATATCAGTATAAAACATGTCTACATCGGTGAGACCAAGCGCATGCTTGGCGATCGCTTCAACTCCCTCTCCCATTCTGAATCCGACCTTTCTGTCCTGGGCCTCCTGCATGGCCAGGGTTAGTCCCACCACAAATTGGAGGAGCAACACCTCATATTTTGCTTGGGTAGTTTACAACCCAGCAGTATGAACATTGACTTCTCCAATTCCAGTTGGTCCTTGCTTTCTCCCTCCTTCCCCTTCCCAGCTCTCCCACAGCCTACTGTCTCCGCCTCTTCCTTTCTCAAATTAAAAATGTTTCTAAGAATTGGGCTTGGAAAGTGATAAGTTCTCAAAATGATGATGCATTCATTTCTGATTTCAAAATTGGCCTTGAAATTCTCATACATTGTGCCTACTTTTGAATCATGGAATCAGGGTTAAGGAACTAACTTCAAGACCATACTGTCCTGCATTCAAAGTCAATACAACAGCAAAAATAATCAAGGTCTCTTGCTTAAACAAGCCCTGACTGTTGTCTGTGCCAACTGCAAGCCTGTGTCAGAAAGCAAGGCTAAGCACTGAAGGAAGAATATTTGTTTTTTTTCTATTTTGACAGCAGACATATAATTAATCTTTAGAGGTACTGCTGGGATCTGCTAAAAATTAGATTGGTTAATGTTTTTTTAAACAGGCCAGGATCCTCCAACATATTCGCTTAAACATAAACTATTCTGCAACTGTAATTTTGTTAATTTCTCTGACATCGCCCGCAGTTAGCTGCAAAGTCAATCAGGATAATGTACACCACAGACTGTGCGCAACATTCACAAGTGCCATAGATTCCAGATCATTAAAAGCATTATTAACAGGAGAACAAGTGGTGCAGTGGGTCTGTTCCAATAAACTTCTTCAGCATAATAATTTCAATCCACACAGTTGCAATATAGTAAACTTATGACCTTACATGTGCCAATAACGTTCGGAATATTAAAATATAACCTAACTTTATTCCCAGGTTATGTGCAGATGAAGGGTTTAATAGAAACATAGAACATTAGGTGCAGTAGGCCATTCGGCTCTTCAAGCCAGTACCGTCATTCAATGTGATCATGGCTGATCATCCAAAATCAGTACCCCGTTATCCAGTTTCCTTGCAGTTTAACACTGTAAACTAGGGTGTATAAGTTACTTTCACTTCTGCAAAGCTGTCTAATCCCATGCAATGTCTGAGATCATATTATTCCTGTTCATTGGAAAATCTTTCACAGAATGGCCTTGAAAAGCTCATTAAACCGAATTAAATAAAGATGATATGTCTGATGAAATGTGTTCAAGGTAAGAAAATACATGTGAATCACATTTAAAATATCGGAAGGTATGGCAAATATTCCAGATTGCCATGATATGAGATTAAGAGCTATGTTGTGGCTTTATACGGCAACGGTGACATTTACCAAACTAAGGGCATTCCACGTTTTTGAATGTGAAACTTAAAAAGTTATTTAGAAATGTGAGCTTTAGAAATGTGAACATTATATATTATTATGTAAAACTCAGAATGCTGGAGGAGCTCAACAATGGGGGGGGGGGGGGGGCGGTTGGGGGAAGTGGGGGGAGAGAGATGGGGGATTTGGGGATGGAAGATGGATGTTAGAAGGAGGGGAAGGGGAGGGAAAGAAGTAGGGTCATGGAGGGAGGGGTGAGGATGAATGGTGGGAGAAATAGGTATGCATTGGTGTGGGTGAGGGAAAGGGGATTACTTCAAATTGGAGAATTCCAGCCAACAATTACAATCCTTTAATTTAGATCTCTATGAATATCAAAATACTTTGACTCATTGAATATATAATGATGTACATGATGTACATCACTATCATTTGCATGAGGCAATGTGCTAACATACAGATCCTGGCATACTCATTTTATAGGCATGCAGCATTTGTATAAAAATCTACCAACAATTTGTCTGGCAGCATGCCATTAACTTTAAACATATCTCATGCATCATGCAATGTGCAATGCCCCATCATGTCATGAATTTAATTTGATTCAGTTTTGTATATGCATATGCCAGGATCTGTATGTTAGCACATTGCCTCATGTAAATGATAGTGATGCACTTCACATGTACATCATAAAATATTGTACAGTGCCCCATCATGTCATGCTTAAATGTTTTCATAAAATGGGAACATAGAAGTGAACCAACTGGGAATACATTAATCAGCAAGAAAACAGTGAGAATCACATATCACACAAAAAAAAATGAATCAAATGACATTCATCAGAACAAATCAATATTGCTCAGTAACCAAACACTGCAGAAGTTTAAAGTCAAATCATAAAATAATGCAGCAGATCAAACAGATTCTCTGGAAAAAGCTAATGTGACCCGAAACATTAACTCAATGCCTTTCTTTTGTCAGACCTACAAAATATTTTTCGTATTTTCTGCTTTTAATTCAAAAATCGCCTTAAATGGTTGGTGTCAACTTTTCTTTGAGATCACTATTGTGAAGTGCCTGGATATATCTTAATAGTTTAAATCAAGTTGCTGTCAATGTTGTCACTTCAACCCTGCAGGACAGTGGATAAGGCTTTGGTATAAGAGGAGATCATTCAGCCCATCGAGCCTTTGCTGACGCTATTATCCTATCAAACTTTCTCATAATTTTATAGATCACTATATATCATCACTCGTGTGTCTATTAAATAATCGTGTGACAGCATTCCTCCAAGAAATTGAGCATGATGACTGTCAGCTCCTGCCGCTGTTATTCAATGCAACTTCTTACCCAGTTCTCCAGAAAAATCATTTCTATTCTTAGAGCAGAGACTGTCAGAATAAGGGCACTGCCGTACGGAGTGTACCATGCAAACTGGGGGACAAAACCAGCTTGAAGATGCAGAAATCATTTCACTTCTGACCCTTAATGGCTGTGCCTAACAGATTAATTTCCAGCTGTATTACTCTGCTGTGAATTTGAACCTTACTTCACACAAGAATGAGGCGCAGAGTAAGGACGTAAGGTTGACATTAATTGACCTGGTCTGAAATGCTGACTCCTCTGAAATGAGAGTGCAATATGCCTTTTCAGCAATTAATTTAAATGCACAGGAGCTGGCACTGAGCAATGCATCAGTTGCAAACTCACCGGTGTCATAAAAATGGGAACACATTGCCTGATGTTATATAATCAAAGGATTTAATTGGCGAACTGAAATAGATTTAGGTGCTGCCCTAAAAGGAAGGTGGCAATATGATAGAAATCTCCTTCGTAGTTGGAATTCATTAATTTACAAAATATTCAATCAGAAAGCATGAATTGCTTTTATATAAAAAGTGGATAGAATGTATTTGAGAGCTACCTACTATGGAGAGCGTCAGGTTAAATTCCTTCAGTATAGACTTAATCGAGCGCGAGTTAATAAAAAATGCCTGTTAAAGTGCGAGCTGGCAATTACTCTGAATAAAGTTGGAACAGGCAGGGAGTCATTCACAGGCTCAGACAGTGAAATTGATGGTTTGCCATTGGGTCCATGCAGTTATTGCTCTTCTGTTTTGCCAGCTAGTCACACAATAAAGCAGTCTCAGAATGCTGAGTTTTCATGGGCTGTTCAAACCAATGACTGCATTGTTATCAGCCAGGATTTTCTGCTCATCGGTGAATGAACAGAGATGACTGTTTGTTAACCTTGCAGATAGCCAAGGAATAGGAGTACTCCTGGAGTGAGTGTAACATGCACACATGGAAAAAGCCAGTCTGACGAGCTAAAGGCTTATGCAATGCACCTTGCAGTAGTTCGGAGCCTGACTCTAACCCTGCCTGGCAATGTCCAGCAAACAGTTTGGGGCCCGTGTGAATGGAGCAGGTGACTACCCATAAGAACACACAGGAATAAAATACACATGGTAATCCACCTTCTGAAATCAGTGTAATTTTTCATCATTTGTTCAAATGCTTCTGCTTTCACTGAAGACAAAAGCAAATGTCTGTGAGGTTGTAAGGCAAGGCAAGGCAAGTTTATTTGTATAGCACCTTTCAACAACAAGGTAATTCAAAGTGCTTTACATAAAACATTAAAAGCATTGGAAAGAAACACATATAAAATGACATTTAGATGTAAAACGATTATTAGATTATTCAGATAAAATAATTACAAAATTAAAAGCAATCAAATAAAATATTTAAAATAGAATAAAACCAGGAATAGAAGTTACAGTGCAGTATAGGTAATTAATAAATTGTATTGTTTACTGAAATGCAGCGGCAAACAGAAAAGTCTTCAGTCTAGATTTCAAAGAGCTGAGAGTTGCAGCAGACCTGCAGTTTTCTGGGAGTTTGTTCCAGATATGTGGTGCATAAAAACTAAATGCTGCCTCTCCATGTTTAGTTCTGACTCTGGGGACACAGAGCAGACCTGTCCCAGACGATCTGAGAGGTCTGGGTGGTTTGTAGCTAAGCAGAAGATCAGAAATTTATTTTGGCCCTAAACCATTCAGTGCTTTGTAAACCAACAGTAGTATTTTGAAATCAATTCTTTGACAGACAGGAAGCCAGTGTAAAGACCTCAGAACTGGAGTAATGTGATCTACTTTTTTGGTCTTAGTGAGGACTCGAGCAGCAGCGTTCTGAATTAACTGCAGCTGTCTGATCGACTTTTTAGGGAGACCTGTAAAGACACTGTTACAGTAGTCGAGTCTGCTGAAGATAAATGCATGGACAAGTTTTTCCAAATCCTGCTGAGACATAAGTCCTTTAATCCTTGATATATTCTTTAGGTGATAGTAGGCTGACTTTGTGACTGTTTTTATGTGGCTGTTGAAGTTCAGGTCTGAGTCCATAATTACTCCTAAATTTCTGGCTTGGTTTGTTGTTTTTAGCATTACCATGTGAAGCTGGGTGCTAACTTTTAATCGTTCTTCCTTGGCTCCAAAAACAATTATTTCAGATTTGTCTTTGTTTAATTGGAGAAAAGTCTGGTTCATCCAATCGTTGATTTGCTCAATGCATCTACTCAGTGCTTGTATTGGACTATAGTCTCCTGGTGATATTGTTATGTAGATTTGTGTGTTGTCTGTAGTCACAACAATCCTGCATATGGTTGTGCGGCTTGGTCCATCAACTGCCGCCACATTTCACATCTTGGTATTATTCATCTCCGCTGTTTTTGTGCAATAACACATTCACTAAGGCAGGACAAGACATGTAACCTGTACTCCTTTGGAATGGTAAATGTTACAGGTATCAAAACGAGCTTAATCTCAACCCTCTGTAGGCTATGCTCTTCATAGATTCACCTCTCTGGTCTACTGCTGTGCACCAAGGTAGCTCCAAGAAATAATTTAGATTATGCTCAGAACTGACGTGATGAGTTTGAAACTATGACCAGTGGAACATCACACAGGGCAGGTAATGCAGGGTTTCAACCCAAATGGTCAACCATTCCCTTCCCCCCACATACGCTGCTCAATCCACTCAATTCCTCCATTGTTGTTATCACAAAGGGCAGGATTGCAGGGGAATGGGATGACCAAATGTGAGTCGCCAAAGGAAAAGAGGGGAGAGCAAAAGGTTTGTTTCTTCAGCACATCATCCCACCACCTGTGGGGAATGAGTGGTCTATGTGTCAGCCTCGCAGGACAGTAAAATATTCACACATGTGTGAGATCAGTCATGTTAATCGATCCATCCATAACGGTATAATGTTTTAGCAAATATGGTCAAGCTCAACTTTGCACTCAGCAAAGTTTATCTTAAACCGTTTAGTTAAAAGAAGTCGACATGAATACTAAAGTATGGAAATCTTGTTATGTTGTACAAAGCAAATATTTATGCTTGAATGGATTGTCATCATCAAAATGTGGAAGAAATCAAACATTTAGTTTAGTTTAGTTTAGTTTAGTTTAGTTTAGTTTAGTTTAGTTTAATTTAGTTTTGTTTAGTTTAGTTTAGTTTAGAGATACAGCACAGAGACAGGCCCTTCGACCCACCGGGTCCGCGCTGACCAGTGATCCCCGCATATTAATAATAATAATAATAATAAATTTTATTTATGGGCACCTTTCAAGAGTCTCAAGGACATCTTACAAAAATTTAGCAGGTAGAGGAAAAACATGTAAGGGGAATGAAATAAATAGTAGAGACATGTCTAGTACACAAAGTAAATACAGAATTCAATACAAAACACAGTATGAGGCAATTAATGCACAGATGAAAAGGGACGGCACGTGGGGCTAAGGATAGGCAGAGGTGAAGAGATGGGTCTGGAGGCGGGACTGGAAGATGGTGAGGGACACGGAATTGCGGATCAGTTGGGGGAGGGAGTTCCAGAGCCTGGGAGCTGCCCTGGAGAAGGTTCTGTCCCCAAAACTGCGGAAGTCGGACTTGTGGATGGAGAGGAGACCAACTGATGTGGATCTGAGGGACCGTGAGGGTTGGTAGGGGGAGAGGAGGTCAGTGAGATATGAAGGGGCCAGATGGTGGATGGCTTTGTAGGTGAGGATCAGGATTTTGTAGGTGATCCGGTGGGAGATGGGAAGCCAGTGAAGTTGTTTGAGGACTGGAGTGATGTGATTTGGTGTGGGTGATGAGTCGGGCGGCTGCGTTCTGGACCAGTTGGAGTTGGTTGATGTAAGTGGAGGTGATGCCAAGGAGAAGTGAGTTGCAATAGTCCAGTTGGGAGGAGATGAAGGCATGGATGAGTCTTTCAGCAGCGGGCGGTGTGAGAGAGGGTCTGAGTTTGGCGATGTTGCGGAGATGAAAGAAGGAGGTTTTAATGACATGGCGGATGTGAGGCTCAAGGGAGAGGGTGGAATCAAAGATCACACCAAGGTTGCGGGCCTGGGGAGATGGGGAGACAGTGGTGCCGTCGATGGTGAGAGTGGGGTTATTGATTTTGCTGAGTGTGGCTTTGGAGCCTATGAGGAGGAATTCTGTCTTATCGCTGTTGAGTTTGAGGAAATTAGGTTGCATCCAGGTTTTTATAGCTGACAAACAGGAGTTGATATGGGAGGGGGGGTTTGTGGGGATTTGGTGCCATGGTAGATCTGGGTGTCATCAGCGTAGCAGTGGAAGTCCAGATTGAAGTGGCGGAGTATCTGACCAAGGGGGAGGATGTAGATGATGAAGAGGAGTGGGCCGAGTGCGGAGCCTTGGGGAACACCTTGAGTGACTGTGGCTGTAGCAGAGGTGTGGTTGTGGAGAGAGATGAAGTGGGATCTGTTGGAAAGGTAGGAACGGAGCCAGCTGAGTGCAGAACCTTCAATGCCGAGGTCTTTGAGTCTGGTGAGCAGGATGTTATGGTTCACTGTATCGAACCATATAAGTATGAGAGAGGAGGGATCAAGACCAGGTTTCTTTAGGATTGGTGTAACAGCAGCAGTTTTGAAAGCGGAGGGGACAATTCCTTGGGACAATGAGGAGTTGACGAGATTAGTGAGGTAGGGGCAGAGAACGGGGAGGCAGGACTTCAGCAGGGGAGTGGGGAGAGGGTCAAGGGAGCAGGTAGTGGGTTTGGAAGAGATGATGAGTTTGGAGACTTCAATAGGGGTGACCAGGTCAAACTGGGAGAGGAAGCAGTGTGGAGGAGGGGTAAGGAGGTCAGTGGAGATGTTGAAAGGAGGGGCCTTGGTAGGTGGTGGAGTAGATGCTGGGGAGTCGGGTACAGGGGATAAAGATTGATAGATGGTGCTGATTTTATCAGCGAAAAAGTGGAGGAATGAGTTGCAGAGATCCGGAGTAGAGGTAGGGAGAGTGTTGGCTCGAGGCTTGAGGAGGTTGCCCACTGTGGAGAAGAGGGTTCTGTGGTTTAGGCAGGGATCGGTGAATATGGAGGAGAGGTAGGCAGATTTTGCAGCAATGAGAGCATCTTTGTAGTCAGTGAGGTGGAGTTTGTAAGCTTCGAGGTGGACTGTGAGAGATGATTTCTTTGTAAGTCGTTCGAGTTGGCGACCAGTCTGTTTCAGTTTACGAAGTGCAGGTGTGTACCAGGGTGAAGATGTGTTGAAAGTTACGGTTCTTGTTTTGAGGGGGGCCAGAGTGTTAAGGGAGGTAGACAAGGTGGAGTTGACCTACACTATCCTACACCACTAGGGGCAATTTTTACATTTACAAAGGCAATTTACCTACATACCTACATTCAATGTGATCATGGCTGATCATCCACAATCAGTACCCTGGTCCTGCCTTCTCTCTATATCCCTTAATTCAACTAACCTTAAGAGCACTATCTAACTCTCTTTTGAATGCATCCAGTGAATCGGCCTCTACTGCCATCTGAGGCAGAGAATTCCACAAATTCACAACGCTCTGGATGAAAACATTATTCCTCATCTCAGTTCTAAATGGCCTATCTCTTATTCTTAAACTGTGGCCCCTGGTCCTGGACTCCCCCAACATCGGGAACATTCTTCCTGCATCTAGCGTGTCTAATCCCTTAATAATTTTATATAAGATTCCCTCTCAATCCCTTTCTAAATTTCAGTGAATACAAGCCCAGTCACTCCATTCTTTCTTCATGGGGAGAAGGCAGGAAAATTGGATTAGGAGGCAGAGATCAGCCATGATTGAATGGCGGGGTAGACTCGATGGGCCAAATGGCCTAAGTTTTCTCCGATAACTTACAAACTTATTTGTGTAGGATCGGTATAAATGTTTGCTTGATAGTCAGTGTGGACTCAAGGGGATAAGGAGCTTAAACCTGTGCCTAGATTTATGACTCCATGGCTATAAATCATATCAAGAGCAAAAAAAGTCATGGATTTGAAATAAGCCTCAGAAAATCAAGTCCCTTAATTGGAACAGGATAGCTCGAAATACTTCCTGCTGAGCTCCTTCACTTTGAAAGACAATGAGAGAAGCAGGTGAACTATTTATGCAGCACCTTTCACATCCCTCGTGGAAGTGGGCGATGTGTCCCACAGTCAGGGCAAACACATGTCTTAAGCCTTAGGACTCTAAAAAGCCAAGGTCAGCGAAAGATTTCTTCTTCCTCAAAAAGGGAGAATACATCAGCGTCTGGCACTCTCACTGCTCCGAACTTTGGAGTGAGAATGCTTTCAACTTGGTCAACACACACCACAGATTCTGGATAGCAATGCATCAGGGGAGGTGAGACTTAATCTGGAGATTTATTATTTTGTCAAAATTATAATTCGAAAATGTCACTCTTAATTAAGACCAGTCAACACATGTGAGCACTTCTCTCATCAACCGTTGCTGAACGATTGAACCATGAGTTCTGCATTTCTCCTCTTCATCTGCCAAGTGAATTTGAATCCAAGATGATCTGAATCTGATGAATGTCAATTTCTGTCAGATGTAAAGACATTACCTAAGCTTCACTGTATACCTCACAATTCAGCACTAATTGACAGTCAGATGTCAGGTCCACTTAAGAGGTACAAGAGGATGACTAGTTACATAAAAGGCAAAGTTCACCTCAGGGACTATGATTCAGTGGAGGATGAACGTCGGAACTGGATGTGATGGAGCAATTTCATACTCAACTTACCATTGGTATTGTGCAGGAAGGTAGGAAGGTGTACTGGGTTCACCGTTGTCCTGGTGAGTTCCATTGTCTCGTTTTCCTTTACCATTGTTACTTTTTTGCATAGCTTTCATTCGTGCTCTATATATCTCAATCTCACCATCTACAGTATATCTTTTGTTTCCCTTTTCCATGACTCTCAGTCTAAAGAAGGGTCTCAAACCGAAACCTCACCTATTCCTTTTGTCCAGAGATGACATCTGACCTGCTGAGTTATTCCAGCTTTATATATTTAACATTGGCATTGACAATCCATTTGTACGCATGTGCGTGTGCATGTACCCGTGCGCGTGTGCTCGTGCATATGTGTGTGCATGTGTGTGTGCATTGCATTTAGTATGTAATATCTATTCATCAATCATAATTCAGCAAATGTTTTATATCAGTCTGCCTACACAGACAGAAGATGTTCTTTCTCCCAACACCGAACAGCGCAATTATAGCGGGTGTACCAGATGGCACATCTGTCTTTTACATGCAGAATGTATTTTACTCTCCAGGCAGGCAACTTGATAGCAATTAAATGGAATTATTGTACTGTGGAAAGACAGAATGCCACCTGTGCTCATATTTCTCTGGTGTTAAACACTGATTATGACAAATAAACTTTAAGATGCAAAACAGGAAAAAATTGAAGGGTTATGCTAGTGTCTTTTTAAAACACAAGTGAAAGGGGCAGGATGCTGTTACTGAGAATATAGCTTTCAAATATGTCTCTATGGCTAATAGGCAATGGCTTCTATTCCTCTTTTAGTTCATCATGTAGAACCGTTAATAATACCCGAATCCCGAGGAACACAACCTATGGTTGTCCGTATCTTTTGTTCTTTTTGCACTAACTTTAATATTAAAATAATAATGCAATCTATTTTAGTCTTCAAGATGTCCCTTTTCTAATTATATTTATGGTGTACTCATTGACAATCTCATTTTCCTTTAAAATCACAGATGAAATAATAGAATAGTATTAGTGGGAGATTTTAACTTCCCCTATATTGACTGGGTCACCCATAAGGCAAAGAGCTTGGATGAGGTGGAATTTGTTAAATGTGTACAAGAAAGCTTATTTCTCAATATATAGAGAGCTTCCCTAAAGAGGGCACAACACTTGGGGGATAAGGTAGGGCAAGTGACTGAAGTTTCATGGTGGGGGGGGGGGGGGGGTTACTTTAGAACCAGTGCCCATAATTATATTAGGTTTAAAATAATTATCTGGGAATATATGATTGGCCCACAAGTTAAGGTTTATATATTGGGGCAAGGATAATTTTGGAGGCACTTGACAGGAAATTACAGATAATGACTGCGTAAGCCTGCAGGTAAAGTGATGTCTGGCAAGTGGAAAGCTATCAAGAATTCAGGTACAGCATGTCCCTGTTAGGGTGAAGGGCATGATTGGCAAGCTAAGGGAACCCCTCGAGCATTAGAGATATTGAGACTCATCAGGGAAAATGAAGGAGGCATACATAAGGTTTAGGCAGTTGGGATCAGTGAATTATTTGATGAGTATAACAAGGGGCGGCACAGTGGCTCAGTGGTATTGCTGCCTTCCAGTGCCAGAAACCCAGGTTCAATCCTGACTACAGGTACTGTCTGTATGGAGTTTGTTTGTTCTCTCATGAACCACAGAGTTTTTCTGGGTGCTCCAGTTTCCTCCCGCACTCCAAAGACGTGCAGGTTTGTAAGTAAATTGGCTTAGTTTAATTGTAAATTTCCCCTAGTGTGCAGGATTGTGTTAGTGTGCTGGGTTATTGACGGTCGGTGCGAACTCGATGAGAATTTATAAGTGAATTTGCAGATGATAGTAAATTAGGAGATATCATAGACAGTGAAGAAGACTGTAAATAATTCCAACAGGATCTTGTTCGGCTAGATGAGTGGGCTAGGGAATGGTAAATGGCATTCAGTTCATAGAAGTGTGAGATGTTACTTTATGGGAAGTCAAATCAGGGTAGGGTTTTTGCAGTGAATGGTAGGGCCCAGAGGAGTGTGGTTGTATTGAGGGACCTAAGAATACAAGCAAAGATAGACACAAAGAGCTGGAGTATCTCAGCGCGATAGGCAGCATCTTTGGAGAGAATAAATGGATGACATTTCGGGTCGAAACCCTTCTTCAGTCTGAAGTTTTTGTGTCTATTTTTGGTTTAAACCAGCATCTGCAGTTCTTCTTACATATAAGAGTACAAGTACATGGCTTCCTGATAGTGACATCACAGGCAGACAGATTAGTGAAGAAAGTGTTTGACACGCTGGCCTCAATCAGTCAGGGTACTGTGTATTACAGTTGGGACATTTTTTGTAACATTTGTACAAGACGTTGGTGAGACTTAGCATATTGTGTACGGTTTTGATTACTCTACCACAGGAAAGACATCATTAAGCTGGAAAGAGTGTAAAGAAGATTTAAAAGAATGTTGCCAGGATTTGAGGGCCTGAATTATAGGGAGAGGCTGGGGAGGCAGGACATTCGCTGAACAGTAGGAATGCTGAGGGGCATCAAGAACTGGAGGGCATAGGTTTAAGATGAGTGAGGAGAATAAAGTGGGAGAAGATTGAACTTTATTACCTTCCATCACAGTGAGGAATGTGCGGAGCTGCTGTGGTGGATGTTTATGTTAACTTTTATTTTATGTGGCTGTGTATCTTGTTGCTTTTCACTTAGTATGGCTGTATGGTAACTCAAATTTTACTGTACCTCAATTGGTACATGTGACAATAAATTGACCGTGAAACCTTGAAAGATTTAAAAGAAGCTTGAGGGGAAACTTGTCACACAGAAGGTGGTGCTTATATGGAACGAGCTGCCAGAAGAAGTAGTTGTGGTAAGTACAAAAACAACATTTAAAAGACAATCGGATAGGTAATGGATAAGAAAGGTTTGGAGGAATATGGCCCTAACATGGACAAATGGGATAGTATAGATGGGGATCTTGGGCAGCATGAACAAATTGGGTTAAAGGGACTGTTTCTGTGATGTCATTTTTATTATTGCTCTCTCGCTCTGACTTTTGACAACAGTGGCTGTTCTTCGATAATATAATGCTTCGGAAAGTACAGAGAACAAGAATGTCACCACATAACTCTTCCTTTCACTTTCATTTTAAGATGTTTTATCTTGAGTTCCATCTCGACCAAACAGAACCATTTGAGATATAAAGCAGAAAAAGGAGAGCATAATAAATGCTTTGGTAACAGTCAATTAGTCATCTTGTGAAAGGTACATCAGGCTAACAGTGCACATTCCTGGCCTGATGATAGCTATAATTGCAGAGATAGGAAATATCCAATTCAGAAATCATTGTGCGCTAATGCAGAGTCAGATTTTATTCAGATTCAATTATACATAGAGCAGAATCTAATACTTCTTGTATACTTTTAACTGGAAAAGAAATAGCTCTCTTATTCTGGTCGACATGGTGAAAAGAGTGAAATTATCTTGATATACTGTACACTTTACCTTGTCTTTCCCCCTTTTTCACACAGAGAGTGGTGAGTCTGTGGAATTCTCTGCCTCAGAGGGCGGTGGAGGATGGTTCTCTGAATACTTTGCAGAGAGAGCTTGGTAGGGCTTTTAAAGATAACGGAGTCAGGGGATATGGGGAGAAGGCAGGAATGGGGTAATAATTGGGGAAGATCAGCCATGATCACATTGAATGGCGGTGCTGGCTCGATGGGCCGAATGGCCTACTCCTGCACCTATTGTCTATAAGATGATGAAACCACACTTGCCTGTTTCTACACTTGACTGTTCAGTTATAGGCTGGGAATCACCTCCAGTGGCTTCATCTTGTTTGCGAATGATTTCCTCTACTGTCCCCAATAATCTATCTTTGGGTCACTCCCGTTTTTTTTTAATTCACATGCATTCTATTATAAACACCTTCCAAAAAACACGTTGCTACTTTCCACAAACAGGATGAAGATACCTATCACTTTCTTCAACTCCAAAAATAAAGACTGAAATCCATGCAACCCAATGTTAGGTACTGAACCATTAGCTTTATTGTCCACTAGACCAAGTGCAGATGGGGAGGGGGGAGGGGAGCGAGTGGGGAGGGGGAGAAGGAAGGAGGAGGGGAGAGGGGGAGAGGATCCCGTCCATTCAACTCGCGATTACGGGAGGGGGGGGAAGGGGGGGGGTGGGGCATCACACACACACTAACCACCCCCGCCCCCCCACACACACACACACACGCACTAACCACCACACACACACACGCACTAACCACTCCCCTTGATATTATATTAATATTATTCATTGGCTCCTTTTACCCTGCCCAATCTCGAGGGGCTAAGAGAGTGGGACAGAGAAAGTGAGGGAGGGGGAGGGAGATGAGGGGAGAGAGGGGGGGGCAGAGAGAGAGGGGGAGATGGGATGGAGATGGGGGGGGAGGGGGGTGGAGAGGAGAGGAGGAAGAGGATGGAGAGACAGGGGGGCAGAGAGGGAGAAGGAGAGTTGGAGAGGGGGAGATGGAGAGCGGGAGGGGGAGGGGGATGGGGTGAGAGGGGGATGGGGAGAGAGAGTGGGGAGGGGAGGGAGATGGGGGAAGTGGGGAAGGGAGAATGGGGAATGGGGGGGGGGGGGGGGGGAGGGGAGGGAGAGTGGAGGAGGGGTGAGGGAGAAGGGGGTGAAGATGGGGAGAGGGGTGAGGAGAGGGGAGGAGAGAGGGGTAATAATGAGGGAGGGGTGAGTAGAGAGGGGTCAGGAGAGAGGGTCAGGAGAGAGGGTGAGGAGTGGGGTGAGGAAAGAGAGGGTGAGGAGAGAGCAGTGAAGAGAGGGTTAAGGAGAATAGGGAATGGGGGAGCAGAAAGTTGTGAGGAAGGGGGAGAGAGGAGTGCGGGAGAGAGGGGTGAGGAGAGAGGAGGGGAGAGGTGAGGAGTGGGGGGGGAGGAGTGAGGAGGTGAGGTGAGAGGGGTGAGGGAGAGAAGGGGGAGGAGAGGGGGGAGGAGAGAGGGGGGAGAGTGAGAGGGGTGAGGAGAGAGGGGGGTGGAGAGAGGGGGGAGGGGGGTGGAGAGAGGAGGGAGAGAGGGGAGAGGATGGGGTGAGGAGGGGTTGGAGAGAGGAGGGGAGGGGAGGGGGGAGGGGAGGAGAGAGAGGGGGATTAGGATGGGGGCGGGTAGGAGAGCAGGTAGGGTGAAGGGGGGGAGACAGGGGAAGGCGGAAGGGGGGTGGTATAGGGGGGGGAGGGGGAGAGAGGGGGTGGGTGAGGGGGTCAGAGAGGGGGGGGAGGGGAAGGAGAAGGGAAGAGGAGGAGGGTAGAGGAGAGGGGTGGGGGGGGAGAGAGAAGAGGGTTGGGGAGGAGAGGGGGGGCGGAGGGAGAGAGGGGGAGAGAGGGAGGGGTGAGGGGTGAGGGGGGGGGTGAAGAGAGGAAGAGGGGGGAGGAGAGGGTGAAGGGGAGAGGGGTGAGGGAGAGGAGGAGAGAGGGGGGGGGGAGAGTTTGAGGGGAGAGAAGAGGAGGGGGAGAGGTGGAGGCGAGAGAGGTGGAGGCGGGAGAGAAAAGGAGGGGGAGAGGTGGAGGGGGAAGGAGGAGAGGATGGAGACGGTGGAGGGGAGGGTGGAGAGGGGGGGGTGGTGGGAGAGGGGAGGAGAATAGGAGGTGGAGGGGGAGGGGGTCGAGGGGAGGGGAGGTAGAGGGAAGGGGGAGGGGAGGGAGGAGAGAGGGTGGTAAAGGTGGGGGGGGGGAGGAGAGATGGGGAGGTGGAGATATTGGAGGGGGAGAGAGAGGAGAGGGAGCGAGTGGAGAGGGGAGAGAGAGGTGGGAGAGAGAGAGAGAGAAGCGGGAGAGGGGAAAGGCAGGGGGTGGAAGGGAGGGAGGGTGGGGGAGAGATAGAGAGGGGAGAGAGAGTAGAGGGGAGAGGGGGGAGGGAGGGCGAGAGAGAAGAGGGGTTGAGTGAGGGGTAGTGAGGAGAGGGAGGGGGGAGAGAAGAGGAGGGGGAGTTGAAGGGAGAGAGAAAAGGAGGGGGAGAGGTGGAGGGGGGGGGGAGTAGTGTATGGGATGTAAGAGATGTAGATCAGTGCATGTTCCTTTAACCATAGTGACCTCCCGTATTACTAACCACTCCCCATTGTCTCCAGTATAATTGTAGTGTCCCCACCTCTAGCTCGCTCTCTAGCTCCAGTGATGACCACGGACAGCTACAGCATAGTGCAAAAGAGTTACTTTAATAAACAGTTACAGTAAAAGACTTGTGTGTGCAGTAAGTCATTTTACATGGTGTCACAGCGGTAGACCTGCGTCTCCTGTTTATCGGTTTTTATTTTATTATTTCTTTCTCCTAGTCCTTCCCTCCGTTCGTTTTATCATGTCCCACTCCTGTCGTCGACCAGACATGTTGGTGTTTGACACGGACATTGTCCATCGCTGGACCGTGTTCCAGCGCGATTTCGAACACTACATTGCCATTGCCCATCCTGATGCCACTCCTGCTGTACAGGCTCACCTATTGCTCAACCTCGCGGGACCTGCAGCTATGGATCAGTATGCATCGTTCCATTTCGCCGCCGGAGAGGACCGCAACGACCCGGTATGTCTCCTCGCTAAGTTCGCTGCCCTCTGTGATATACCCACCAACAACATCATCGAACGCTTCAAATTCTTCCAGAGGCAGCAGCTGCCAGGCGAGCCTGTCGGCACTTATATTGCCGCCTTGCATCACCTGGCTCAGCGATGCCGCCTTGACACAATCACCCCTGACGAATTAATTAGGGACGTCCTGGTTAATGGTCTCCGCAACGATAGACTGCGTGAGCAGCTCTTAGTGAAACCCGATCTGACACTGCGGGATGCTATGTATGCTACACGCATGTCCGAAGCCGTTGGTTCCGTGTCCAGACAGGCTCCCCAGGACATTAACTTCACCGGTCAAGCCGGTCGCCTGACTACACAACGAAACCCCGCGGCTCTCCCCATAAAGGACGCCACCCCGACTGTCCCGCGACGCTGCCCTAACTGTTATTTTACAGCACATCCCTCCAACATTTGCCCCGCACAGGGCAAGACCTGTCTTTCCTGTGGCAAACTCAACCACTTTTCTGCCGCCTGCCGTTCCCGTGGGAAGCCCGTCCCTGCTCCGAGAAGGAGTCTAAACAACCTCGCCGATCTAAACAACCTTGCACTCCCTGATAGCGCTCTGCTTCCTCAGTACGAGCTGGAGGAGATCCCAGACTCTGATGCACTCCCCTCACATGAAGATCCAACTATTTTTTCACTCTTGGGTGCACCTGCTCTGATTACGGATCCCTTTGTGCATGTTACTGTGAACGGCCATTCCTTTTCAGCCAAGGTCGATATGGCGCTTTCGCCAATGTTATGTCAATAAGCCTTTTCAAGCAGATCAGATCTGGTGAGAAAGTTCTTCCTGGCGACACCTGCCTCCATGCCTACGGGGGGGGGAGTCCTGGTTCCCGTGGGAAAGGCAACTCTTATCTGTACAGTTCTAGAGGCCTCTCGGCCCCTCACTTTCCACCTGCTGGACTCTGACAACGTCACCCTGCTGGGCGCCCGTGCGTGTCAGGACCTGGGGCTAGTCTCATTCCACCACAGCATTCACCTAGTGCAGGCCCCCATGGACCCACTGACCGAGTACCCCGACCGCTTTGATGACGTTCTGGGCAAGCTGCCCTGCGACTATAAGATTGTTGTCGACCCGAGCGTCGACCCGGTGATTCGGCCGGCACACCGCGTCTCCTTTGCCATGAAGGGCCGCGTGGAGTCTACTCTGCGCGATATGGTGACCATGGGCATCCTCAAGGAGGTGAGCGCTCCCACCAGGTGGGTCTCCACCATGGTCGTCGCCGCCAAGAAGGACAAAAGCGAGATCCGGATCTGCATCCACCCCAAGGACCTCAACCTTGCCATCAAGCGCCCCCACTACCCCATGCGGACGGTAGAGGACGTTGCTGCACAGGTCGGCCCTGCAACTGTCTTTTCAGTCCTAGACGCCAAGAGCTCCTTCTGGCAGATCCCTCTGGACGAACGCTCCTCATTCCTCACTACCTTCAGCACTCCCTTCGGCCGGTTCCGTTTCCTCCGCATGCCGTTTGGGATCAACTCTGCCAGCGAGGTTTTCCAGCGCACCATGGAGCAGCTGTTTGCCGGCTTACCGTGCGCCATCATCGTGGATGACATTCTGGTGTACGGGAGGGACGTTGCTGAGCACGACCTGAACCTCCGCAAAGTCCTGGACAGGGCGCGGGTGATAAACCTCAAGCTTAACCCGAAGAAATGTCGATTCCGGGTCCCAGAAGTCACTTACGTTGGCCATGTCTTCACGGCAGGGGGTCTCAAGCCCGACCCCCAGAAAACGTCAGCGGTCACAGATATGCCCGCTCCTACCGACGTCCCTGGCCTGCAGCGCTTCCTGGGCATGGTCAATTACCTGGGTAAGTTTATACCCGACCTCAGTGAACTGAGTGCCCCCCTGCGGGAACTAATCAAAAAGGACTCCGCGTGGGTCTGGCTCCCACACCATCAGTCGGCTTTCGTGACTCTGAAGTCGAAGCTTGCCGCTACCCCGACTTTGAAATTTTTCGACCTGCACTGACCCATTATCCTCACTTGCGATGCCTCCAAGTTTGGTCTCGGTGCCGCTTGTCTGCAGCTCTACGACGGCCTTCAGCTGCCCGTCTCCTACGCTTCTCGCACCATGACCCCTGCCGAGCAGCGCTACGCCCAGATCGAAAAAAGTACTGCTTGCCGTGGTCTTCGCTTGCTCCAAGTTTAAAGACTACATCCTCGGCAACTCTTTCACCATCGAGACTGACCACCAGCCGTTGGTGACAATACTGAATAAACCTATCCATGTTGCTTCTTCCCGGTTGCAGCGCATGATGCTGCAGCTCCAGCGTTTCACGTTCCAGATCGTCTACCGTAAGGGCAAAGACATGTTTGTAGCTGACACCCTTTCTCGTGCTCCGCTGCCTTCCGTTGTCCGCCACACGTACGAATCCTCCGACCTTCTGGTACTAAACGTCAACATTGTTCCTTCACAGCAGATGCAGTCCCTGGTGCAACACACTGCTGATGATCCTGCCCTGCAACAACTTGCGGACGTTATCCGCCATGGTTGGCCTGACCGTCGCTCCGAACTGCCTGCTGGCGCTGCACCTTATTTCCTCGTTCGCGATGAACTGGTGCTTCACGCCGGCGTGGTGGTAAAGGGTCACAAAGTCGTGGTGCCTGCCGCACTGCGGGATCATTACTTCCAGACTGCTCACAGCGGCCACCCTGGGGTGGAAGCTACTCTATCCCATGCCCAGAGCCAATTCTACTGGCCAGGTATGGCTCAGGATATCCGTGACAGGATCTCCGCCTGCGCTGCCTGCAACACCCTGCACCCCCATCAGCAGCGCCAGCCTTTTCTGCAGCCGCCAGCTCCAGAGCTCCCATGGATGGCCGTTGCCACCGACCTCTTTGAGTGGCGCGGAAAGCACTTCCTGGTCCTGGTGGACTCCTATTCCAGCTGGTTCGAGGTCGACCAGCTGTCCTCCATCACCTCTGCCGCTGTCATCGGGAAGCTTCGCCGACACTTCTCCACCTTCGGCTCCCCGGTGACCCTCCGGTCCGACAACGGCAGCCAATTCTCCAGCGACGAGTTCAAAACCTTTGCTGCCCGTTGGAACTTTCACCACATTACCAGCAGCCCCGAGTATCCTCAGAGCAACGGACTTGCTGAGCGGGCCGTACGTAGCGCCAAGGAGCTGCTGGAACACTGCCGCCTGTTCCGTGCTGATTTCCACCTTGCCCTGCTTAACCTCCGCAACATTTCCCGCGACCCCGCGCTCGGTTCCCCTGCCCAGCGCCTTATGTCACGCACCACCAGACCTCCCCTGCCGGTCTCCCAGCAGTCCCTCAAGCCCTCAGTACAAAATCCTGCCACTGTCACTGAGCGCATTGTCAAAAAACAGGTGACCCAGAAGCGCTCCTTCGACAAATCCGCCCGGCTCCTTCCACGTCTGCTCCCGGGGCAGGTTGTCCGAATGCAGTCCCCCACTGGCCACTACCGCCTGGCCGTCGTAGTCGGCGACGCCGGTTCTCCGCGCTCCTACTTCGTCGACTACGAGGGGGCTATCTACCGTCGCTCCCGCCAGCACCTGCTCCTTGTGAATGAGCCCGCTCCGCCTCCCGCGGATCCTTCTCACCCCCCCATTTCTTCTCGACCTCCCGTTGCCCCTCACGCCCCGACAACACCTCGCATGCCACGCACCCTACCTTCACAACTGTCCGCCCGTTCCCCTGCCTCGCCTGTCAAGCCGGCATCGCCCGCAAAACCTACCTCGCCTGCCAAGCCTCTTTCTCCGCCCGCAGCCCCGCGTTCTCCTCCGCCCGCCTCTCCTGCCCATCCCCCGGCTGCTGTCCCTTCTGTTCCCGACGATGAGGAGGAGGGCGGTTTACGCACCCGCTCTGGCCGGCTGGTCAGGCCGCCTGTCCGCTACGGGGAGCTCGCATAGTGTTGTACTGTTGCCGGTGCGGTTGGTGTTCGTAGCGTATGAGCCGTGGTCACTCTGTATAGTACCTGCCATGCTTTTGTTTCTAAGAGGAAGGATGTAGATCAGTGCATGTTCCTTTAACCATAGTGACCTCCCGTATTACTAACCACTCCCCATTGTCTCCAGTATAATTGTAGTGTCCCCACCTCTAGCTCGCTCTCTAGCTCCAGTGATGACCACGGACAGCTACAGCATAGTGCAAAAGAGTTACTTTAATAAACAGTTACAGTAAAAGACTTGTGTGTGCAGTAAGTCATTTTACAGGAGAGGGGAGGGTGGAGAAGGGGAGAGGAAAGGAGGGGTAGAGGTGGAGGGGAAGTGGTAGTGGAGGGGGTGGAGAGGGAGGGGGTAGAGAGAGAGGGGGTAGATAGGGAGGGGGGTAGAACAACTTGCTCTATTTGATTTTATTTGATTGTGCATGCCAGGTTGATTGCATTTGTGGGACCACGTGAAAGTTGCAATCCCCCACCCCTGTCCCATTGTGATATCATATGTAAATGAGATCCATTATGATTGAACATCTGTGAGATGGCACTGTGACATGCAGCAGTTTGATTTTAATTTAAAAAAAATGTTTTAACTATAAATGCAGGGACATTAATAACCACATTTTCTAATATTCAAAACAAAATTTGGAGGAGGAAAAACTAGACACGAATATGTAAAAATGCTTCAGTTACGGCAGAGGGTGGTGGAGTAAATCCACAAATGCCTTAAATGAATATTCGCGAAATAGAATCCGTTACAAATCAACAAACCAATGAGAGTTTAATAGTTACTTGACCGGGGGGGGGGAGAGGGGGCGGTGTAGTGCGGCATGCGGCGTCACACACACTAACCACAAACTAACTACGCCCCTTGATAGGTACAAGCTGCGCCGGCAGTGAGGACAAAACTTCTTCATCGCGTGAGGGATCTGCAGAACAAAGATCCTATAGCGGATCTGAGCTGTAGAATCTTTGCTGCAGAACTTTCTCGATCTCTCTGCGCCTTTTGAAGAGTGTGGGTGGGCTAACGTACCTCGTGGGAAACTGCGCATCCGCGTTGACATCAGCTGCATTAATCCAGAGCGACGGGGGGGGGGGGGGCTACGAGGAAAGGCATTGTGGGGTCAGCTATTTTTTTTAATGTCAGTTTGGTTATAAATTTTAGGAAATATCTCAGGAAATAATTGACCAAATGTATAGAGGAGTGGATTTTTGAAATCATAAGGAAATTTTCTACCAGAAGATGTAAAAAAATCACTGTTATAACGTCAGCAGCTGGGCAGCAGTCAGATTGGTCAACAATTTTAATTAAAAAGTCGGGAAAATAATGTACCAAATGTACAGAGGAGTGGATTTCTAAAATCACAAGGAAAATCAATACTGAAATATGTAAAAATGTCCCCATTTCGGCATCTGGTTTTCGAGGAGATACGTTTCAAAGGCAAAATGTCACACACACACCCACACCCGCACACACACACAGATTTTTAAAAGTATATAGATATTATATGATAGATACATGATATGATATGATATGATGACAAAATTCACAATCCATTGGGACCACAATCTGTGACATTTATTAGACTTTCCTTAGATCTGCCGTCCATTACCCAACTCATTGCCCCAATCTCACCCACTGCGGAAACTCACTTTTGCCTTGAAACAAATACTCATTCACCCAGTGCAATCTAGGAACTCTTCTCACTCTTTTCCCTTCTTGAGGCCATCCAAAAATCACTTGCAGTAACTGTTCACCCTTTATCTCTGTGCTGCTGCGGACTTACCTCTAGCTGGCCGGCTTCGGGGCATGGAGAGCGGCGGTGGCGCGTTGCTAGGGCCCGGCTCCGGTGGATGGAACACCGGGAGCTCGCGGATCCCCGGTGGGAGGCTGCTTTAGTGAGGCTATCCAAAATTGCGGGGTTGAGATCACTTGCACCTACACCCGGCGCGGCCTTAATTTAACTGTTCGCCGGGGGCTTTGACCTCGACTTCGGGAGGGAAATTGCAGGGGAGAGACAAGAAGCTTTGCCTTCCATTAGGAGTGAGCCACTGTGATGGATGTTTATGTAAATAGTGTTGGTGTGTGTTTTGGTTCTTTTATTGTATGGCTGCAGAAACTACATTTCGTTTGAACCTCATGTGAGGTTCAAATGACAAATAAAGGTATTGTATTGTATATTCTTCTAGCTGATTTACAGTGGCCCACTGTTGACCACCACCATTGTCTTAAGACACTCCTTCCCTCTATCTTTCATTCTTTCCTTTCTCTCCAGCCTCAGCAATAGCCTCACAATATCAACAACCATCCTCATAGTTACCCTCATAATCTTTTCCATCCCCATGAAATTACTTCTCCTTCTCAACTCCAGTGGGTGTAAGGTGTGGGTGTATTCAGTAATTATTGGAGTATTTCTCAATTGTTCTTACTTCTTGCCTTGTTATCTCAGGAAGCAATTTAGTTCAGCTCAGAACTGCTTGCTGCATGAGGTACATGGAACTAAAGTTGTGTTCATCAGGTAGAAAGCCCACATAGCAGAATACCAAAAGCAATCACAAACACAGGTGCTGTAGGTTGTTGAAATATTTCCATTTCTCACACATTACTAGCAGAGTCCATTCTTCATTGTGGTCAATATGAATAGCTGAAGTAAACAGGAATAGTGAACATTAATGCTATGGCCTAATGAAGGTTAGCTTTCAAACACATTGTGGTAGCACAGTGCGCAGTGTTTAACATTGTTGTCTCACAGTTCCAGAGAATGTACAAAGTCTGTACAGGCAGCACCCATAGTCAGGATCAAACCCAGGTCTCTGGCGCTGTAAGACAGCAACTCTGCCGCTTGCACCACTGTGCACTACAATAGAAAGGTCTGCCTATTATGACTATTATAAGTATGTCTGTGTGGTGAGATTGGGAAGTATGAGAGAGCTATAATAGAAACAGCACAGCTGTCTCATTCATTGTGACCACAGTTTTAGCTCTGCATTGAGTAAGGAGGCCTGCATGGCCCTTGCCGCAGGAGCTGAGAGCTCCACGAAAAAACAACTATCAGAGTATGATAATTTAATACAGATCTTAGTACAGTTTTAGTACAGTTTGGGGTATTTGCTGCATCCCTTGCCCCATCTACTAGAATGACATGTGATAGAAGTGAATGTGAATTAAATATTGGTTTATTATTGTCACGTGTATCATGATACAGTGAAAAACTTTGATTAGTGTGCTATACTGGTAAAATACATACACAAAAACACAATCGTACCATGCAGAATATAATGTTGCTGCTACAGAGAAAATGCAAGCAAAAGAATGCAAGGACCAACACAAGGTACATTAGGCGATAGGTAATATATTCTTACTTTATAAAAGGTCCATTCAGGAGTCTAATAACAGCAGGGAAGATTTTTTATTAATATGGTAAAAGATTTCTTTGGAGCTATAATGGAGAAGCCCCAGAAAAAGGATTCCTATGCTTTAACTTACTTACCCAATCCGCAGTGGTAGAGTTGCTGCCTTTAAGCACTTGCAGCACCGCAGATCCGGGTTGGATCCTGACCAAGGGGGCTGTCTATACAGAGTTTGTACATTCTTCCTGTGACCGCGTGGGTTTTCTCTAAGATCTTCAGGTTCCTCCCACACTCCACAGACATAGAGGAATGTAGGTTAATTGGCTTGGAAAATGTAAAAATTGTCCCTAGTGAGTGTGGGATAATGTTATGGCCCTGTCTCACGGTGCGAGTCCAGCCACGAGTGATCCCGAGTGAATGAAAAAATCAAACTCGTGGTTGTCTACGAGATTCCAAGTTTATGTTCACGAGTTTAAACGAGTTCCCACGTGTATGTCTAAGTTTGTCGTTTACTTCACATTTCTGCGATGTACCAAGTTCCTCTCCCGAGTTACCAAGTTCTTCTCCCGAGTTACTCTTGAGCCACAATGACTACCGATGTGTGGAAAAATCATCACATGGATGGAGGTCATCAGGAGCAAGAGGGTGATCAAGGCGGAGAAAGTGTAGAGACCAATGCCCAGGTAGTCCAACTCGCAGGAGTACAGGTCCACCATGGCGACGCCGTGGCCGCAGTGGGCTTTGGGGGAGGCACAGGTGGCATCGACCAGGCGAGGGATGTAGACCGTGGTCCGATTGATCCACCACACGAACCACCTGGTGTCACAGGTGCAGAGAAAGTGGATGCCGCTTAGCCACAGCTCCCAAAGGTGTTTGATGCTGCTGTCTGGGAAACTGGAGCCCTGGATAGTCTTCCGGTTGTTGTAGCTGAGATCCAGGTACTGCAGGGAGATCATGTCCCGCAGGAAGTCCTTGGTCAACTTGGAGATCTGGTTGCGGGTGAGGTTGAAGACGCGCAGGGTCTGGGTGCAGTTGGACAGCCTGTGGTCAACAGGTTGCTACCGAGGTCCAGCAGCTCCAACCAGCCTAGCAGGTAAAGCCTGCCCCAGTTGAAGCTCCGCAGCTGGTCACCGCTCAGCACAAGCTCCTTGAGTAGCGGGGGCAGGTAGTCAAACACGTCTTGCGGCATGAACACAAGTCTGTTGCACGAGAGGTCGAGGCGGCTCAGGTTGGAGAGGTTCTCAAAGAACTCAATGTACATGTAATTGCCGTCGCTCCACATGTAATTCAACTGGTTTTCCCAGAACTCCAGGACGCTCAGCGAATTGCTCCTCAGCTGTAAGTCGGCTGAGGTGTAGATGTCATTCTTGCTGACTTTTGATATGTGTTTGCCATCCGGTATTGTGTTTAGTTAAGTGAAACATGTGATTATTCATATCGGGACGCCTTCTGCTTTGGGAGCTCTCCATTAACGCCAAGCGGTTGAGGAGAATTGACTCCAATATCACAGAGACTGATGCATTTTAACGATGGGCCGTAGACAACGTTGATTAAAACTGACAGCTTCCACAAATAAACACAAAAAACAACATAAATATACAGATAGTACCCACGAGTTAATACGGTAGACTCACAAGTCACTACGGTAAACTCACGGGCTACTACGTTCTTACAACGAGTTTAAAAGTTTCAAATTTTTCCTTCAAGAGTAAATTTGACTCTTGGAAATCTTTCAACATTATGAAAGATTTTGACGAGTTAACACGTTTCCCGAGTACCTGCCGTTAGCGTTACGAGTCGCTAAGTTATGTCCATGAGTTCCGACGTTCCCTCTACGTTAATTCTACGTGATTACCACCAGTTTGATTTGTTTTTTAACTTGGGATCACTCGTGGATGGACTTGCACTGTGAGACAGGGGTTTTAATATGCAGGGATCGCTGGTTGGCGCGGACTTGGTGGGCCAAAGAGCCTGTTTCTGCGCTGTATCTCTAAACTAAACTAAAAAATGTGGCCTCACCTTGTATTCCCATCACCAAGCCACCTCACCCTCAGCCCAGGACACATTTGCCAGCAGAATATTGTCAGAACTAGAAGGGACATTGTTACCAGCAACACTGCTGAAAACTGGGTCAATTATCCATTATCCTTTTACAGGAGCAATCTGTAATACTCATCTTTGTCTAAGCCCCAGCTCTGAACTAACTCTCTCTCTCCCCACTCACGCTTTCTGTGAGTACATCCAGTCAATGAGACATACGTATCTTCTATTCCTTTCACTTTGTTCCCACTCAATAGCTGACTATGCATCTCCCACCAGCATACTTGGCCTTTAATGATTTTTTTAATGGTTTCCTGTCCATGGATATTTTTTCATCTTTACGTTCAGTCAACATCAGCAATTGCCTCAAAAACAAACTTTCATCCCTCTATGCTTGTAAACTATTGCCTCTTCTACCTTTGTTAGATCTGCAAATCTCTTGAATGTTTTGCAACCTCCCAAAGTTGTGCCCAAGACAAGTCTTATCAAATTTATTGCTGATTTTGTCATAAGATTCCAATGAGTTATTCTGCCCTTTCATCCCTTTTCAACTCATTATTAACCTTGGATGTGGTTTATCTCCTTCCTAAAATGTTCTTGTTTGCCTAGTTCCAGTCAGACCCTTTTCACAATTTCTCCTCTGCCTGCTCTTGATCTGACACTTCTGATATCCCTTAAGCATCTATCCTCAACTTCTTCCTACTTCTCACATATTTGTAGTTCTTGACAACAACCAAAGACATGGCGAGTGTCCTTATTTACTGCCTACACCTAATCAGCCACTGTTCATCCAAATGTATACAGTAATTCTCATCGTTCAGAATCATCTCCAGTAACAGGCATTCCACAAATGTTACCCTCACTAGTCTACAGTTTGTAGACTTTTCCCTGCAGCACTTATTAAATAGAGGCACAATAGATGAAACCCTCCATTGTTCCAGCATCTCGCCCGTGTCTAATGATGATTCATATATATCACTTAGGGCACTTGCAATTTTTTTTCCCTAACTTCCCACAGTATCCTTGGATATATCTGATCACACACAGAAGATTTATCTGCCTTCATAGCCTTAGGACATCCAGTACCACCTCAAGGCATCTCCATTAACTGTCTGAAGAAGGGTCTCGATCCAAAACATCACCCATTCCTTCTCTCCAGTGATGCTGCCTGTCCCGCTGAGTTACTCCAACTTTTTGTGTCTCTTCCATTAACTGTCCCAAGTTCCCCAGTCTTCATGTCTTTCTCCAGACAGGGGAGAAATACTCATTAAGGTCCTTAATTTATGTCCATATCATCAACATCGTCACTATGCCTTCATCGATCTTCTTAGTTGCCTTCTCAAGAAACAAATCCAATAGGGAGAGTGAATTTCCCCCAGCATAGTCAAGTTAACTATTATTGATCTGCCACTGCCATTCCTAATGTACATAAATCCTATCCCCTGGGGTTTTCTTCAGTAATTTCAGTAACCGCTGATATAAGCTCAATACAATTAGTTAGAATTCCAATAAAGTAAAATAAATGTCTGTCACTCACCAATGGCTAATAATGTAAGATAATCAGCAGAAAAAAAAGAGGAAAGAATTTTTATTAAACTCTGAGTTATGATTGTGAATAAATTGCCTGAGAGGGTGATGAAGAAAATGTAATATTAATTTTCTCATAAAACATTTTGAAAACATCTTGAAAGAAAAGTATGTTCACAGCAAACAGGTAAGCACAGGAGTTGGACTAATTGAAAAGCTTTTTTGAAAGAGCTCATTGTTCTCCTTCCTTGCTGTACTTTTCTGCTCTGTGAGTCTACAAATGTGATAATGTGCATTCCTCTAATTTTTTTTTGTAATTGTTAAAGACTGAGACAAAATATATTTTTTGTTGATCTTTCCTCAAGTGATTTCTGTGGTCAATAATTGATACTGCCAGGCGAATAAATGTTTATTTTTCTTACATATCATCCAATATTAATATCATAATCGTCACCTCATACTTCCGAAATTCAATGACTCAAAGGTTGCACATAATTGTTTCTCGAGTTGCATCATAACCTGTTCAAACTACATTGGGGAAAGGTACAGGGCTCTTCCAAAATAAAAGATTAAAAACTCTAAAATCGTTTTGCCCTCTCCTTGTAGAATCAGGGAATCTTACAATATATAAGGCCGCTATGTTTCTCTGTTGCATTTGAAACAACTCGCCAATTGGTTCCATGATTTTGATGTCTACCATTATTCAGCATAGGACCAAAGTGTCTGTGCTGGCCATCAAGTACAAAGGTACAAAGGACGTTTATTATCACATACACCAATTGGTGTAGTGAAATTTGGCTTGCCATGCAGCACACAAATAAAGTTAAGACTCACCATTAAAGAATTTAACAATAAACATAAAAACATCCCCCCACAATGATTCCCACTGGGAGGGAAGGTACAAAGTCCAGTCCCCATCCCCTTCTCCACCCATAGTCGGGCCTATTGAGGCCTCCGCAGTCGGCGCTATGGCGGCCCGATGTGTCAGGCCCTCTCGCCGGGTGATGGAGCTCCGGCGTCAGGAGAACCCTCTCAGCGGCTTGGGGTACCTGGAACGGCCGCTTCCTTACTGGAGACCGCGGCTTCCGAAGCTCCACCACTGGATATCTCAACTAGAGATCCCAGGCTCCCAATGATAAAGTTCAGCGCCGCCGCCCGCGGCTGGCCACTCCACAGACCCGCAGCTCCGCAATATTCACCTGCGGTCTCAACATTCCGGGGCTCCAGCGCGGCGACCCGGGCAAGGCATCGCCCGCTCCGCGATAGCGCTCCAACCCTGTCCCACCGCCGAAGCCGTGGTCCTGGCCGGTCCCCTCAGGAAACGCCGCTCCAGCTATTGGTTGCTATCTATTGATATTGATTGATATCTATTGATACTGATTCTATTTTCCAGCACTCAGCCTGTATTTTTCTTTGCCATTGTGATTCCAGTGTTCATTCAGATACTTTGTAAATGTTGTGAGAGTATCTGCCTGCACCACCCACCCAGGCAGTCAGTTCCGGATTTCAGCCATCCTCTGGGTAAAAACAAATCTTCCCCAAATCCTCTCTAAATCTCCTAGCCCTAATCTTGAACCAATGGTCTCTGGTCATAAATACACTCCTCTATCATTTTTGTTTAGTTTAGTATATTGTCGCTGTACTGAGGTACAGTGAAAAGTTTTTGTTTAATGGGTATCCATTCAAAGAAAAGACTACACATGAATACAATCAAACTGTCCATAGTGCACAGATATAAAGATTTAAAATAATGTAAAGTGTCTCTTCTTCCATGAAGCCGATGAAATGAGACAACTGCCACACCAAAGATAGACACAAAATGCTGGAGTGACTCAGTGGGACAGGCAGCATCTCTGGAGAGAAGGAAAGGGTGGCGTTTCGGGTCAAGACCCTTCAGACTCAGTCTTCAGGTCTGCAGAATGGTGGCGACCCGAAATGCCACCCATTCCTTGTTGATGCTGCCTGTTCCGCTGAGTTACTACAGCTTTTTGTGTCCATCTTTGGTTAAAAGAGTTCACAGATTATCTGGGGGTGAGAGGAGATCACATTTCTCGTTGTCATGCACACTTGTCCTCTGCCCCACAGGGAATTTGTGTCCCCCACCCCATGTTTTAAAAGCAATTTACTATGGCTGCCAATGCCCTGAGCCGACTGTCTCTGCGGCCGGGGTGGGGGTGAATCAACTGGTGTGGATGTCAGGGTCCGGGGGGGGGGGGGGGGGGGGGGGGGGGGGCATCGGGGGGTGGGGGCCCTGGGGTTGGGGGTTGGGGTCCGATGGCAGTGCATCGCGGTCAGTGACTCTGGGTGGGCGGAGGGACCAGCCTGTCCCACACGTCTGCTCCACCCGACCCACAGCCCGTCACTGTGTGGCTGCATGGGGGAGCGGAGGTGGAGGGAGGCCGTGGCCGTGGGAGAATGGGGGCTGTCTCGAGGGATGCGCTCCTTCCGCCAATTACAACTTGGCGCTTGGGTTCAGAGTGCCCAGTCACCTATGGCTTGTGTGGGAAAATGACCCCCACCCTCCCGTCTCCACCGGTCAGTGATGTGATGGACGCCGGGGTCTGGACCAATCGCTGACATGTCCCGCCCCCTGGCGACGTCATGTCCGTTATTTTACTTTTCGGCAGAGCAGCATTTGGTTAGTTGGCTTGTAGGCGACCCCCCTTTCAGTTAATTTGCATTTAGGAGTCCCACCCAGTGGCGTAGCGTAGGGGGGGGGGGCCAGTGGGGCAGTTGCCCCGAGCGCCAAATTTTTAGGGGCGCAAAAAAATTGTTGAATAAATTTTTTGAAATACAATTAAGAGGCCCGGGGAGCCGTTGGAGCAAGGAGGGGTTACCTGGAGCTGTGAGTATAAAAACAGCGCGAGCCAGGCCGCCGCTGCTGCTGCCCCAGCTCCGAGTTCTGGTCGCCGCTGCCGCTGTCCCAGCTGCCCCAGCCGCCCCCGCCGCCGCCCCGCCGCCCCCGCTCTCTGCCCCCCCGCCCCGCCTCGCCCCTCCCTGCCCCCGCCCCCGCCACGCCCCGCCCCCGCCCCGCCCTGCCCGTCTCGTCCCCGCCCCCCCCCCCCCCCCCCCCCCCGCTAATGAGGAGGCGCAAAACTTTAAACTGCCCCGGGCGCTCAAAAACCCACCCTACGCCACTGGTCCCACCCTTTCGATTCGTTGGTCTTTCGGCTTCGTATGCTTTCGGTTATTTGGCGTTTCGGCTTAGTTTCCATTCGGTTATTTAGCTTCCACTTCTTTGCTTTGGTTTCTCGTCCTTCAACGCCACGTCTGCACACGGTGGTGCAGCACCTACCAGCAATTCCATGCCAATGTGAAAATTACTGGTACCGCTAATAAATATTTCCAGTGACATTTGGAATGTAAATGAAAGTAGAATATTTTATTAAATGTGCATATAAGCAAAATACTACTCGGATATCATGATTACTGGCAATGGTAATAGACATATATTGGCAATACTAGTCAAATGTGATAGAATCTGGCGATGCAATTATACTTCAAGGTATACAGAAAAGATAATACAATGCAGCATATTAGATCAAGCCATTGGACTGTGATATCTGCTCTTGATGTGAGCGAAATAAAATAAATATCGACATTGTTAATCAAACTTGTAATCTTATGACTTTAATGATATTTGAATGTTCTGCACACCAGCAGTGTTTTTGAAATGTCACTTATTTGATTGAGTTTTGCAATTGCAATATTCATTGAAAGTGATAAGAAATGAGAACAGTATATAATGATAAGAACAATCTCTTTTCACAGTATATGCTGCTTTCTTAACCTCGGGACAACTTTTCTTTGAAGTTCAGCACAATAAAAATATTCTCATATAATCCATTTTGCAATAAAAAAAATGTAGCTGGGAAATTGTTCACAGCATTTTACAAATGTATGGAGTGAGTAAATAGATAATTTTACATACAATGTTTTTAGAATATGCATTAGTGGATAAATGGATTGGAATGTGTTGTATGCTGTATTGTTTATGTGTTGATTATGCAATAAAAACAGCTCCAGACATTAGAAAAACTCCCAACTATCTTTAGAAATACAATTAATCTCCATTAATCTTGTATTCTCAGTACTTTGGTCATGCCAGACCAGCAGGTTTATTAATATTCCTATGCACTTTTAAGTTTGTTTTTGGGGGTTACACAGTAGAATAATACATTTTCCCAGTAAGTTTAAAGGAGGGAGCAGAGAGCAGAACTATGTGAGTTCTAAAAGGATGTGCAAGAAACAAAACCAGGATAATTTAAAGGGGATGGGGCACCAGTTCATGTAGGAAAAGTGGGAACTGACATCCAAGAGAGATTGAAAGGAATATAAAAACTGGGACCCGATTGAGTTGGGAAAGAGTGAAAACCAAGGCACTGTGAATGAAAGGGAGTGCAAGAACTGGGGCACTGGTGTGTTAAATGAAGTATGGGAATCTGCCCCAGTGTTTTAATGGGAACCTGGGTAACCGGGCCAATGATGTGTTAAAGGGACCATGTGTATACAAATCTGGTGTGTTAAAAGAAACGTGGGCACTGACACTAGAATTCGGTAATGGGAATGTGGGTACCAGGGTACCAGAATTCATGTACTTTAATTTGAGTTTAAAGGCAATACGGCTACTGGTACCAGATATATCAGAGGAAATGCAGGTACCGGACCATGAGAGTGTTAAAGGGAACATTGAAAGCGTTGACATCCTGTCAAAAGATGGTCAAATGCCTTAAATGCCTTAAAATAATTAAGCTTCATTTACTTTACAAGAGTAATTTTCATTAAGATTTCACTCAAATTATCAAGATTCAAAGGTTACTAGTCTTTCCTAAACATTCTATCACAATTCAATGTAATCAGCATCTGGCTTGCTGGACCACTGGGATTTCTGAATAGTCTGATTACCAGCATTAATTGAATACTAGGAAATCCCTTTGAACCACCTGAGACTATAGGTGGAGCATCACTCTAGATAATAGACAATAGATAATAGGTGCAGGAGTAGGTTATTCGGCCATTCAAGCCAGCACCGCCATTCACTGTGATCATGGCTGATCATCCACAATCAGTACCCCAATCGTGCCTTCTCCTCATATCCCCTGACTCCGCTACCTTTAAGTGCCCTATCTAACTCTCAAACGCACAGCTCTATCTAACTCTCCAACGCACAGCTCTACCTAACCCTCCAACGCACAGCTCTATCTAACTCTCCAACGCACCATTACTTCCACTTTCCATGCAATTTGACAGTAAATAATGACAGTGGTAAGAAATGATAATGACAATGCTCCTAATAATGTGCACATGGAACGTTGTTTTATGCCGCTGTTATTTCAAAGAAATATTCACTGGCAGGTTATTACAATGCGACACATCACTGGAATGAAATCAGTACCAGCCAATACATCTAAAATATGGGCAATTAGATAGGTTTATATACTGTCAGTTTTAAAATTTTATCAGGCATTGTTTATCAGGATTGTTATTAGTGTGCAATAAATGCCATCAGTGTTATGAGAATGTAAGATATATGGCAACACTTTTGGAGTCTGAGAAATTATGGCAATGCCAATCCAACAAACACTGGCAGTGCTATCAAACTTCTGTGACAGTGCTATCAGAGTATGATGTAAGCTTACAATGGTATTAGGATCTGAAATAAAATAAAAATGCAGTCATAGAACAATGTGGCACTGTTGAACTGTGATATACAATCCCACCGTGAATGGGCTGTGGTAAATAGTGACTGTTAATCAATCGTGGAGCATGCCAGCAATCACTATGGAGAGAAATAGAAAACAGAAGCAGGAGAAGATCTTACATCGCCTTGGGTCTGTCCCAACATTCAATACATCTGAACTGATTGTTGATTGTTGGTCAGCATTACAGCTTGAGCCCCACGTTGCTTGAATCCTTTAAAGTTCCCAATTTTGATCAACTACATACTGAATAATTGAGTTTCAGCTGTACTCAATGATAAAAAATTCCAGACTCACAATAAAATCATGGGAGGAATAGATCGGGTAGATGCAGTCTCTTGTCCAGAGTAGGAGAATTGAGGACCAGAGGACATAGGTTTAAGGTGAAGGGGAAAAGATTTAATAGGAATCCGACGGGTAACTTTTTCACACAAAATTGTGTATGGTGGGTGTATGGAACAAGCTGCCAGAGGAGGTAGTTGAGGCAGGGACTATCCTAACGTTTAAGAAACAGTTAGACAGGTACATGGATAGGCCAGGTTTGGAGGGATGTGGACCACACGCGGGCAGGTGGGACTAATGTAGTTGGGACATGTTGCACGGTGTGGGGCAAGTTGGGCCGAAGGGCCTGTTTCCACATTGTATCACTCTATGACTATGACTAACCCTTCAAGTGAAGGAATTACGGCTTGACTCAGTGAAAATGGTGCTACCCTTAAGCTTTGTGTATAATCAACCAGATAGCACGAATAACCTCTTAGCATCTACTCAGTCAAGCTTTCTTACAACATCATTGATATACAGAGTTGTTAGAACAATGAATATAAAGATAATTAAAATGTTATGTCAAACAGTTGAACTTAGTATAAACTAACTGTAGATGGTTTATGCATGCAACCTATAATGTAGCTACCTCATCACCATTAACACGCCCCATCATATCAGTATAACTATGATATCCTCCCCTTGCTTCCTCCCATTTTGGTCCCGGTATGCCTGTAGGCTGGATGCAGCCTGTGCTGAGACGTGTGTACCATGTGCTTTAATAAACGCTTTAATAAAGGTTACAGTGTGTCAGACTAAACACCTTTACACTAACAATGTTAGTTACACTTGCTCTTGCAGATTCAGTTTTTGCAGTTTTATGCATGCAGGTTACTGTAAGGATGAGCTGATAATGTCACAGTAAAGGAAATAGGCCATCCAGGACCCTGCACAGGACGAGGAAATAATCCTTCAGCTCCTCACAGAATCTCACATGAGGACTGGGCAAGGGCAACGCTATAATCACTGAAATTTTAATGCCAACTCAAGGTGGTGAAATAAAGAGAGTGAAAGAAAAACTGGATGACAAAAAAAAAGGATAGTTAAGTAGGATGCTGTTAAAGCCTGAAGAAAAAGAATCCTTCTTCTCATTTAACACTTGGCAAGTTGCGTTTCAGTAATTAACACATCTAGCTTGTCCAGTCCTTTTATAATTTTACATGTTTCTATAAGATCCCCCTCATCCTTCTAAACTGCAGTGAATACAAGCCTCGTCTTTTCAATCTTTCCTCATATGACAGTCCCGCCATCCCAGGGATCAATCTCGTGAGCCTCAATCACAAGGATGTCCTTCCTCAAATTAGACCAAAACTGTACACAGTACTCCAGATGTGATCTTACCAGAGCCCTATACAACTGCAGAAGAACCTCTTTACTCCTATACTGAAATCCTCTTGTTATGAAGGCCAACATTCCATTAGCTTTCTTCACTGCCTGCTGTACCTGTAAGCCAACTTTCAGTGACTCATGTACAAGGACACCCAGGTCTCGCTGCACCTCCCCCTTACCTAACCTAACCCCATTCAGATAATAATCTGCCTCCTTGTTTTTGCCGCCAAAGTGGATAACCTCACTTTTATTTATATTATACTGCATCTGCCATACATCTGCCCACTCACTCAACCTGTCCAGGTCACTCTGTAATCTCCTAACATCCTCTTCACAGTTCACACTGCCAATCAGTTTTGTGTCATCTGCAAACTTGCTATTGTTGCTCCGAATTCCCTCTTCCAAATCATTAATATATATGGTAAACAGTTGTGGCCGAGCCAACACCGAGCCTTGCGGCACTCCACTCGCCACTGCCTGCCATTCTGAAAAGGACCTGTTCACTCCTGCCAACCAATTCCGGTCTGCAAACCAATTTTCTACCAACCATCCTCAAAACCATGTGCTCTAATTTTAGTCACCAGTCTCCCATGCGGTACCTTATCAAAGGCTTTCTGAAAGTCTAGATACAATACATCCACTGGCTCCTCTTCATCCATTTTACTTGTCACATCCTCAAAAAATTCAAGAAGATTAGTCTAGCATGATTTCCCTTTCATAAATCCACGTTGACTTGGACTACTCCTTTTACTGCTGTCCAAATGCCTCATTATTAACTCTTTGATAATTGACTCCAGCATCTTTCCCACCACCGAAGTCAGGCTAACTGAACTGTAATGCCTCGTTTGCTCTCTCGCTCCTTTCTTGAAAAGTAGGATAACATTAGCTATCCTCCAATCCACAGGAACTGATCCTGAATCTATTGAACAGTGGAAAATGATCACCAATGTGTCCACTATTTCTAGAGCCACCTCCCTGAGGACCCTGGGATGCAGACCACCCGGCCCAGGGGATTTATCATTCTTTACTCCCATTAGCCTACCCAATACTATTTCTCGCCGAATGAATATTTATTTCAGTTCCTCTACCCCCTTAGATCCTCTGTCCTCCAGTACATCTGGGAGATTGTTTGTGTCTTCCTTAGTGAAGACAGATCCGAAGTACCTGTTCAAATCTTCTGCCATTTCCTTGTTACCCATAATAATTTCACCCATGTCTGCCTTCAAGGGACCCACAATTGACTTTGCTACTCTTTTTCCCTTAACATATCTAAAGGAGCTTTTACTGTCCTTCTTTATATTCCTGGCCAGCTTCACCTCGTACTTCAACTTTTTTGCCCACATTGCCCGTTTTGTTTCCTTCTATTGTCCCATGAAAGTTTCCCAATCCTCTGGCTTCCGGCTACTCTTTGCTGTGTTATACATCTTTTCTTTTAGTTTTATTCTATTCCTAACTTCTCTTGTCAGCCACGGTTGCCTCCTACTCCCCTTAGAATCTTTCTTCCTTTTTGGAATGAAATGATCCTGCGTCTTCTGGATTATGCCAGAAATTCCTGCCATTGCTTTTCCACCGTCATTCCTGCTAGGGTCCCTTTCCAGTCTACCTTGGCCAGCTCCTCTCTCATGCCTTCATAGTCACCTTTGTTCAACTGCATCACTGACACTTCCGATTTAACCTTCTCCTTCTCAAATTGCATATTAAAACGAATCATAGTATAATCACTACCTCCAAGTGGTTCCTTTACCTTGAGCTCTCTTTTCAAATCTGGTTCATTAGACAACACTAAATTGCCTTTTCTCTGGTCGGCTCCAGGGGGCGCCATCCTGTACAGGTATGGCTGCCCAGCCTGCAGCTGTATGTTTTTCATCTCTTTTTTTTATTTTTCGTTAGTTGAGTTTTTATTTTTGGAGTTCTAGCCTTTTATATGTGGGGGTAGGGGGTGGGGGGGGGGGGAAGGTGGAAACTGCTTTTCAGGGTCCCTACCTGGTCGGAGAGGTGCTGACTTTAACATCGGGAGCCTGGGATCTCTCGCCGAGGTCGCCAGTGGTGGAGCTCCGTCCAGCGCGGCCTGTTGGCTTCGGAAGCCGTGGTCTCCGGTAAGGAAGTGGCCATTCCAGGCATCCTAAGCCACTGAGCGAGTTCTCCCGACGCCGGAGCACCATCACCCGGCGAAGAAGGGCCTGTAACATTGGCCCCCGTGATGGCGGCTGTGGAGGCCTCAATAGGTCCGACTCTGGGTGGACATGGGGTTGGGGGACTGGACTTTGTGCCTTCCCTCACAGTGGGAACCATTGTTGGGGGATGTGTTTATGTTTATTGGTAAATTCTTTAATGTTGTGTCTTATCTTTATCTGTGTGCTGCATGGCAAGTCAAATTTCACTACACCAATTGGTGTATGTGATAATAAATGTCCTTTGTACCTTTGTATACAAGCTGCTCTAAGAATCCATCTAGGAGGCACTCTACAAACTCTCTTTCTTGGGGTCCTGAACCAACCTGATTTTCCCAGTCTACCTGCATATTGAAATCCCCCATCACCACAGTGGCATTACTTTTGTTAGATGCCAGTTTCAACTCCTGCTGCAACCTACACCCTACATCCGGGCTACTATTTGGGGGTCTGTAGATGACACCAATTAGTGTCTTCTTGCCTTTACAATTCCTCAACTCAATCCACAGTGACTCTACCTCTTCGTTCCTTATGTCTTCCTTCGCAAGGGACTGAATTCCATCCCTCACCAGCAGAGCTACCCCACCTCCTCTTCCCACCTGCCTGTCCTCTCTATAGGATGTATAACCCTGAATATTAAGTTCCCAGGCCCGATCCTCCTGCAGCCACGTCTCAGTAATCCACACAATGTCATATCTACCAACCTCTAACTGAGCCTCAAGCTCATCTACTTTACTTCTTATACTTTGCGCATTCGTATACAATACTTTTAATTCCTTACGCATCTCACCTTTCACATCGATCCTTATTACACTTGGCCATACTCTCCTATTCCTTTGTGAGCTTTCTTTCCCGTCCTTTCTGGGGTCATTAACTACCCCTTTACTCTCTTTCCCTTTAACTCCGTCCTTGACTATCCCATTTGACAACCACCCCCACCCCCCCCCTCATTTAGTTTAAAACCACCCGTGTAGCAGTGGCAAACCTACCTACCAGAATGCTGGTCCCCCACCTGTTATGGTGCAATCTGTCCTTTTTGTACAGTTCCCCCTTACTCCAAAACAAATCCCAGTCTAAGGATCTAAATCCCTTCCCCCTGCACCAGTTCCTCAGCCACACATTCAGGTCCTGTATCTCCCTGTTCCTGCTCTCACCAGCACGAGGAGCTGGATGCAAACCGAAGATAAACACCCTGGAAGTCCTGCTTTTCAGCATTTTTCCAGTCTGGACAAGCTAGATGCAGGAAAAATGTACCCAATGTTGGGCTAGTCCAGAACCAGGGGCCACAGTCTTAGAATAAAGGGGAGGCCATTTAAGACTGATGTGAGAAAAAACATTTTCACCCATAAGAGTTGTGAATTTGTGTAATTCCCTGCCACAGAGGGCAGTGGAGGCTAAATCACTGGAAGGATTTAAGAGAGAGTTAGATAGAGCTCTAGGGGCTAGTGGAATCAAGAGATATGGGGAGAAGGCAGGCATGGATTATTGATTGGGGACGATCAGCCATGATTGCAATGAATGGCGGTGCTGGTTCAAAGGGCCGAATGGCCTCCTCCTGCACCTTTTTTTCTATGTTTCTATGTAAGGGGGGAGGGGAAGAACAATGGAGGACCCAGCAGGGGGGACCGCTGTGAGGGAGGAGGGGGGAGAACAATGGACAATGGGGGGGGGGGGGCAAAGGACAATGGGGAGCTGGCGTGGGGGGAACTGTTGGAGGGGGGGGGGGGGGGGGGGACAAAAGGAGGAGCCAGCATGCTTTGTAGTTTTGTCAGAGCCGTAGGTGGCCGCTATTTGTATACATTGTGTATGTAATCTAATTGTGCCTAGTCACATGTGACAATAAAGTATTCCTATTCCTATTCCTATTCCTAATTTTGTTAATAAGGTACTTATAAATCAGCAGTTTTGTTTGTTATGGTGATTTTGTCTATGTTTACTGTACTTCATTCTGCTCAATGCATTTTGATGGCAAGAGAGAATGTAAAATGACATTTTAATTAAGTTAACAGAGATACAGTACATCTTCAACAATTACTTTCAGATTTCCGCTTGGCCTCATCTGAAGTTGCAGTATTATTGAAACGTGAATAATAGGTATTGTCATTGGATTTACCATTATTTCAATTACAAATTATATTTTTAATGCACTGTACTGCCTATTATTGTGATAAATCCTCTTATGTTCATGTAATGTAATACAAACTTGTAACATTATTGGAAAGAGATGTTTATAAACCTACAACATTTATCTCACTACATTATCACAGTTGTTAATGTGATGCTTTGAGTTCTTCCTAGAATTCAGGGCCAAGTTAGACTTGTGTTTGCTTCTATGCTCAAGTTTTACTATTCTAAGCTCTTGCTTAGACTGTCATTAACATGTGCCAAACATTCTCCTTAATTAGTTGCAGTTTATCCATTCTCCCTTAAAGATGCAGTGAAAACATTGGATGGATCAGTGTTTCGATGTGAGCAATATGAGACATCAACCACATATCTGTGTCTTAGCGTTTATCAAGTCAAAGAGAGTTACAGGCCTGTCTCACTTTGGCGATTTTTCAGCGGACTGCCGGCGACTGTCAAATTGCTGGCAGTCACCTGAAAAACTGGGAACTGGAACAGCGACTGTCAGAGTATAACACACACACACACACACATCGCAAAGGTGGGGCAAGTGCAAGCGGAGCGAGCGCTGTCTGAAATTCACATGGTGCAAAGCCAAGGTGATACAGACACACACCGCGATGAACAGGAAGGTTAGCGCTCTAATTAAGACGGCTAGCACAGTGTACGGTAAGTCTTTAAAAGAGAGGGGGAAAGGGGGGAGAAGGAGTGGAGACAACTTTTAAGAAGCCAGACAACTTTTTATAAGCCAGAGATACACGGCTGTGCAGTTCGGCGGACATTTACCATTGCCGGTCGGTTATCCTTGGTCCTGAAAACTACTGCTTATGTTTTTTTTCCTCAATGAGCCATTGAAAATGACTGGTCAGCAAAGGTGATTAACTAAAACTACCTACGACTAACTCGACTACATACAACTACATGGCAACCCCACTACAACTGCACCTATGATTGCAGGATTATCGATTAATTCCATGGCGACCAATTTTTGGTCGCAGAAAATGTTTCAACATGTTGAAAATTTTGCGGTGACCATAATGAGGCTGCGACTAGTTCCCAGAATGCGGGAACTGCTCGTGACCATGAAGGAGACTCACCAGAGACCACCAGTAAACACGTGGCGACCATTTGGTGAGCGGAGAGTCTCCTGCATTCGCCTAAAAAAGTCACCGAAGTGGGACAGGCCCATTAGAAAACCAATGAAATATTTCCAAGAACTTTATATCCCACACACTCACATGCATATATTTTTTTAATTAATAATTATGCAATATTGGTTTTAAACTTCCAGGTATGAACCTTAATATCTTTTATGGCTTAAGTACTGCATGATTGATCTGTCGATATTCAAAAAAATGGGAACATATTGTGCATTTTACTTTTACATCAATCTCACCCAAAATTGCCTAATAAACTGTCAGCTCAAAACAAACTTCAAGCCCTGGGGAGAGGGGACTCACCTAAGAACGGTGGTGGGTGGGGTACTATGGGTGGTGTAATATGAGAAGACATTGAACGAGCAAAAACAGACACATATTATCGATCATTAATAATGTCCTGAAAGATTCATAAAAAGTCACAAATACAAAACAGCATAAGAAAGATATTGTTTCTCAAACAACATTCAAGACCTTTGGCATTATTCTTCCATTTCTAACTCATATCATTAGCTTAATAAAAGGTGTCATGAGATCTGTAGTAGATGATTAAACCCGTCCTACATAAATTAGACGGTGTTCAAACTACATCTGGGTGCTCTGTGCAGTAATCATTTTAGGACTCTTTGAATTGCCTCTGTTTTCTTTGAGGAAAGTTGATAGAACACTGGCGCAATATTGATTGTGCAGTAACAATAAATTCCAGAAATTCAGACAACTAGAAGAAGGATAAATAGCAAGATTAAACGAGAACATACCAGTTTGAAGTTTGATCATTATTTTATGAGGAGTACATTGAGGGAATACGTGAAGAACCCCGCCAGGACGCATGCGTGTCATTCTTCAAAGCAGCGGTGTGAAATCACAGATAACTGTAATGACTGAACATAGTAAGATTAGAGAAGAAAATACCAGTTGAGTATATGATCAAGAGTGGGAGCGGAGGGCACGTATTCCCTCAACGTACTCCTCATAAAATAATGATCAAACTTCGAACTGGTAAGTTCTCATTTAATCTTACTATTTTACTTCGGAGTCACGTGAGTGACTACGTGAAGATTTCAAAGCTCTGTGATTTCATGCCGTGGAGACAAGTCCATGCATCACATCTGCCTTAATTGACTGTGGGAGGAATTGTGTTAACATGTTTAGACATGAATCCAACATTGAAATCCATGATAAATTGTTAACAACAAATTATAGCCGCTATTTATGGGGTGAAATTATATTACAGAACTTAAAATTGGCTCTGCAAAGTTCCAGTTTAACTACTGGTTTGTGGTAGAATAGTTGGAACATTTTACCCTGATCCATCCTGCTGTCTCGAGGATTTGGTTCATTGGTACATCCAACTGCATAGCTGCCGATGTAGTTGCAGCCCTGGTGGAATACGATTTGAATATGTTAGTATCCACCCCAGCTGTTGTTAAAACCTGTTTCAGCCATCTGGAAATAGGTTGAACCGACATTTTTTTGTGGGTTTGTTTGTGGCTGATTAGTAGTGCCATCTCATAGCCTCAGATGTTTTTGGTGTTCTCCATATAGAACAATAATTGTCTTATTATACAGAGACAATATCTGTAGGGTAATCCCTAAATACTATTTTGAGGCCTGATGATCCCGGTCTGTTCTGTTCGACTAATTCGTAATATGAAACGTTATATTCCTATTGAAGAAGTCATATCGTCCAGCCTTAACTTATGTACAACTGTACCCTTAGTGCCGTGACCAAAGCCATCAGCATGACTGTTTTGTGCATCAGTCTTTGCAGGGACAGAGCTGTTGCTGGAGACCAATTCTGTAGCAACGTTAGGGCAATACTCATATCTCATTTAGAGAGTACCTGGTTCTTGGGGGATTGATATTAAATATTCCCCTCATAAGTTTGGTTACCAGGGGTGAGTCCCAACAGAATGACGCTCTGATCCTCGCCATAGATATGTTGAAAGGGCACTTCTGGCGCAGTTAATGGCACTGTAACTGAGCCCCTCATCATAATGGAGGCCTACCAGGAATTCGAGAACAGACGTTATGTTCATCAAACTGTAGGTGATGTTGTTTCTGTGACAATATATCTCCCATTTCCTGATGTATACCAGATATAGTTTTTGGTGGACTGTCTGTGGCCCGCTGAGATAATGTTCAATGTTCGGTCCGCTAGTCCCAGTTGCAGTAGAGGTTTCTTTAGACTCTACAAATAGATAGGTTTGTTGTTTTTGACATGGATGGGTTCCCCTGTTACGGGATGAACCAATAATCTGGTTGTTTCAGGATGGTGATGCATCGTTAAAACCCATGTTGAGTATCACAGGGAACCATGGTTAAGTAGGCCAATCGGCATTACCAATTAACAGACGCTGAGTCTTGTTGTATTTTTCGTAATACCCGACTGATGATGCAGAAAAGGAGAGAATGCATAGATAAACAATTGCCCCCTCAATGCAGTGAAAAGCATCTGTCCCTGCTGTCCCAGGGTCTGGTTCCCAAGAAACACAGTTTGGTAACTGGTGATTAAGTCTTATTTTATTGAATTTGCGTGACCTGATGTTTGTCTCTGAATTTTGGGTTACCTGGTAGGTAAGTAGCTGATATTCCAATATTTCTCTGGATACACCCTTACCAAATTGTATTAGTCAGTTTGTCACTCTGTAGTCTGACATGCTGGTGATTTATCCCAGAGCAGTATGACTTTAGGCCATAGAGCGCACCCCACATTTCCAGGTAGTTTATGCCCAGTGTCTGTGATAATGATGCCTCCTGTGCCTTTCATCTACCTCCACAGATGGAGATGGAAATTGGTAGTGCCCCAACCAAGCGCTCTGGCATCAGTTTGTAGCACCCCTAAGGGTTTGCTGATAACGATAGGGTTGGAACAATGCCGAATGTTATCCCTCCACCATTTTAATTACATAAGCTTTGATTTGTGGCTTATTGGTCTGTCAAAATGACCAGTATTAACTTTGAGTGCTTGTATTTTTGCCCTTTGTAGATTTTTGGTAATACAAAGGTCCAAATTGTGTGGCTGGAAAGGCAGACACTATATGCCAATTATACTTGCTACCAGTCTGTTAAACGGTTCACTGATGTCAGTGGGGTTGTTGCAGGCCTCAGTTAAGACTGTAGCCTTGTCCTTTGGTAAATTCACCGACATGTGAGCTGTCAATAGTGAACCCCAAATAATCCATTATGTTGGTAGGTGTTAGTTTAGATTTAACTGGATGGATGATAACCCCAGTTTTCACCCAATTGTATGGTGGCTGTTACAGCTAGTTAGGCCAACTCCAAAGTTATGCCCACAATTAGTATGATCGTATGATTATGTATTTGGTAGAGCTCTATACTGCCAGAGCTGCCCCATCCAGTTGAATTTAAAAAAAATAACGTTTGTGATCAGTCCGTGTAGGCACTGAATAGTAAGCATCTTTTAGGTCGATGCTAGCCATGGAGTAGCCTTTGGAAATCAGTCCTTAAGCAGTTACCAGGTTCCAATTTTGTACTGAATATATAGTACAATGTATTCAATTTGGTCAATTCGATGATGATGCGACTGTCACCATCTATTTTGTTTTTGGTAAAGATATAAGACACAAATTCCAGCCAATCGTGTTGGGTTAACCCATTACCCCTTTTGCACAATTCAATGGTATATCCCTGGATACTGCTTAGGATATAAGTGTCTGTAGTTAATATACACCATGTATCCAAAAGAGTGTAATCTCCCACCAATGTGTGTATTATCCACTCTTCCTATAATTTGTAAGGGACCAGACCCACCTACCTCCATTGTTACCAGTGGAAGTTTGCTTCTTCTGTGTGGTCTTCGTGGAGGTTGAGGCGCCGGTGTCTGGGTTTGTTTTTGGGTTGGGGGTTTGCGCATCTTCCAGAAAGGCCGGTCTGGGCTATGGTCTAAAAGACCGCTGTCCTGTATGCCCGGCCTTTGAGCTTTCACCAGCTTCTCTTGTTCTGCTGGTGGGTGCATAAGGGTGCTGTCTTTGGCTGTAGGAGATCCTTAATGTTGTCGCCTTTATGAGCCCCAGGGCTTTCCTAAGTCCTGCTCCGACATGTTTCCAGATGCTATTTCCACGACTGGAACATTCAGGGATGCGCAGTTTCCTGGTCCCAAGTATTTTTGCAGTGGTGTCCATCGTGGTCTGGCTGTATGTATTTGGACACCATGACCAGTAGATTTTGCCTTCCTGCACCCCCTGCACACTTGTAGTTTTGTTCGTCAAAACCCCTCTTCAGGGTCAGCCCAGAATTGACCCCCCAGTACTCCCCTCTGACGAGGGAGATGCACTGTGCAGCCCTACAAGAGGTGCTGCTGTGGGTTTTATATAGTGCCCACAGTGACTAGACTCCATCTCCCGGAGCCTGTCATGTTGGAGCTCAGCTCCAAAAGCCGCTCCAACCGGCTCCAGCGCTCACGGTCGCTGGCCGCCCAAAGTCGGACTCATCAGTCCTTGACTCTTTTGGTTTTCTTCTTGCCTTCCCGCCCAGATGCAGTGTTTAATCTGGCCAGTGAGGGGGCGAAGACGGGCACAGCTGTTCCCTTACCGGTGATTCCTGTGCGGCCGGCCGCTGCTGGCGTCCGCAACTCTGCGGTCTTCCCCCGCCAGCTTTGTCGCAGCTCTGGTCGACTTCTTTGCCTTGTGCATGTTTCCCCCACCTGTAGAACAGTATGGGAACAATAAAGACCGCAGTATCACATACCTGCAGGTCCAGGCTTAAAACTTGCCGTTAAGGGGGAACGTCCTTCCACCCCTCCTCCTGCCGTTTTGACTTGTCAAAGCCAACGGCTCCGTTCCGTATAGTCTCCTGCCCAGCCATGGTGTTTAATCTGGCCGGTGCAGGAGCAAAGTGGGGCACAGCTGTTCCCTTACGGGTGAATCCTGTGCCGCCTGCCGTCATTTGCACAGCTCTCCATGTTTCCCCCACCTGTGAAACAGTATGGGGAGAATAAAGACCGCAGTTTTACTTACCTGCAGGTCCAGGTTTAAACTGTCGCTACGGGGGAACGTCGTTCCACCCCGCCTCCTGCTGTTTAGACTTGTCAAAGTCGACGGCCCCATTCTGAATAGTCTCCCGCCCGGCCGTGGAGTTCTGGCCGGCGCAGGACCAAAAGTCGGCACAGCGGACCCCACTTACGGGGATTGTGCCTTCAGCTGCTGCTGCCTCCCGCAACTTCGCGGTCCTCCCCAGCCAGCTTCACTCGCAGCACTTGTGGACACTATTTTGTCCAACTCCCCCCCCCCCCCCCCCCCTTGTGTAAAAACAGCGCGGGGCCAAACACTACCACAGAGTAAATCACTTACCTACAGGTCGCGGTTTCAAACTTACCGCTGCGGGGGAACGCTCCACCCCACCTGTCGTTTCGCAACCATGAAATCGATATGACATGCATGCGTCCTGGCGGGGTTCTTCACGTAGTCACTCATGTGACTCCGAAGTGAAATGAAGGGTTTTGGAAATTAAATCAACAAAGTAAGGCAAATTCACAAAAAAATGACTGAACTTTTCTTATTTCTCCTGCTAAGGTGCTTAAGTGAGAACATTTGATATCATGTAGGAACCTTGGTCGAAAGACATATTGTTTAAGAGACAGCAAGAACTGAATCAATTTGTTGTAAATTGACATGATTGCTGAATGAAGTGGTTAACAGCTCCAACCATTGATGGTAATTTAGCCTATTTATCAGCAACTCATTGAAGCTGCCTTGCTAGCATAACATCAAATACTCAAAGCTCCAGCCATCTCCTGTGGACTGCACTTCTTCCCATTGCAAGAGGAATATTTGCTTATTTGCCTAACATACCATTTTCACAGAAAAGGCCAGATAGAAGAACAGTTCGCTCATGAAAGCCTTTTATGTGGAGATGAACTGACCATTTGATTTTGTATACAATATATTTCCATGCGAGCTTTACTGGATAGATGTCAGGAACAGATATATCAGCTGATATAATGTTTTCCCCATGGCCTCAATGTTTTCCCCATCCTTGGCCTTCTCCTCATGCTAGTCAGTTAATCAGGTCTAACAACAGTTTCCCTCAGTCAGTTTAGTTAACTCAACACATGGAGAAGTCAAATATTGGATTTTTTTACCTCTTTGACTGAATGACATATTACCCATGGAACAAACAGGGATCTTAAGTGATTGCCTGAAAATATATGCAACATTAAGTTATTTGACAAACTAAGTATGGGCACTGTTTCAGATAGAGAAGATAATTATGTGGTTGTAATTGGACATTAAAAACATACAAAAAGAGTTAACATAATATGTACAATGCAGCAAAATGAAACAGAATGCAGATACATACCACAGCAAATCGAGATCATTCTTGAATCATTTGATGTTCTGTACTCTCAGAATGAGGACCATCTTCGATCAGCTGCAACCAGAATGTTTAAGAGTAAATCTTGTGCTGATATAATGCAATTAGTCTCTTCCACAGTCATCGGCATGTTTTTGATGGGCAAGATTTCTACTTTCTTTAAAGCACTGTGCTCACTTTTTATCTGACATCCTCCTCTGCAAGAGACTCGCCAGCATCTAAGAACTGCCTGGCGTGGGTTTACACTTGTTAAATTACGACCAGTTAGACTCTGCTTTTCTAATCCATTTCTTGAATTTGAGATCTAGATATTTCCCCTACAACACATGGTGTCTACTGTTTTATTTATTCTGCCCTTTGTGTGGTTGGCTGCTTTCAGCTTGTACATGGAACCATGAGATTAGACTATGTGTCGCTTTTGATTGAGAATCCATTTAGCATTTGAATGTTTACTGTCAATCAGATTAACAGAAGTGTGTTAAAGCTAACCTTAGCAGACTAAAGAGAGAGAGACAGAGACAGGAGGAAGGTATTAAGGATAGAAAATGATATTGGACAAATCTTCCTGCAAAGTGCTTTCTGGATCAGTTAGAATCCCAGTCACCTAAAAATTTCACATGCAAAGCTATCATTGTATGTAGATGTTGGGGTTGTGGGGTGGGGAACTGCTCCAAAACACTGCATTGATACCTTTCCGGTGTCCGAGAAGTTTTAAAAACAATATATGTTTGAATTTTGTGGCATGTTTCCTTCTGGGGTTAATAGTTGCCATAGCAACAATCAGAGCAGCAGCTGCTGATTTAAATATATAAAATGTTGACTGTGATCCAACCAACTGCCTTGTGTATCTGAGACATTTGTTAACGGATGGGGTAAAAATACAGTACCATTTTGTATATTGACAGTGTTGCTATGGTTATCATTCAAATAACATTAGATACTCCCTAATAGTAAGCTCTTTATTCATGCAAGCAACCCCTCCTCTTGGTGTTGGAAACATTGTCAGGAATAATATCTTCTAATCAAACGGTTCCTAGTTCAGACTTTGAGCTTGCTAAGAAAAAAAAGTTTGTCAATCTATTGAATTGTTCCTCGTCAATTTTCTATGTGCAGGTTATTAGCTCCTTTATAAAATGTGGCAGCAACATTGGCTGAAGAATTTATTGTAGGTGCATTCATTGCAAGAGTGTGACATGTTGTGAGATACAGACTGTAAAGAGAGAGGAAGGTGTTGAATCAATACTGTTAGTAATCTAATGGATCTTTCTTCACCCAGAATGTCGAAGCTATAGCGCTGAACCAGGCCTTTTGGTCAGCTAGATCACTGTGACGTTTTATGTTCCATGTCCCTCTTCTACCTGTCCACCATTTCATTTAGATAGGCACAAAAAGCTGAAGTAACTCAGCGGGTCAGACAGCATCTCTGGAGTAAAGGAATAGGTGACATTCCAGGTCAAGAAGAGATGTCTGAAGAAGGATCTCAACCGAAATGTCATCTATTCCTTTTCTTCAGAGATGCTACCTGACCTGCTGAGTTACTCCAGCTTTCTGTGACTCTGAGGAGTCAGCTATCAACTCCGGCCCATTGGCCCATTGTTCGTTGATTTAGTAAATTATCTGGAGAGTGCAGTGGCTATGAACATCTGCAATGCCCCCTGAAGGTAATGGAAGGGAACCAAACAAAATGAAACCATTTCCAAAACTTGACAGTATATATATATAAAACAAAGAATCAGAGAAACAGCTTTGTTCCTCCTGTTCTAATCTCGGCACTGATTTACAAAGAAGTCCAAAAATGATTTATGCTTTTTTTTTGTGCTCAAGCTACTTGCTTTTGGCCATTCTCTTCTCTCCATATTATTTTGAAATGTTCCAGATGGATGTCATATAAAACAGTTTTATTTTTAATACAATTTTTCTGAAGTGTTAAGCAATGATGTTGAAAGCTCTCTACTTAAAAACGTAGTTACTGATAGACCACTCAACACTGCCTTCACCAGTGAGCCATTTTGGGTTCCATATTGGGGAAGAGTTTAGTTAATTTAGTTAAAACAGGCCCTTCAGCCCACCGAGTCCACACAGACCAGCAGTCCCAGCACGTTACCACAATCCTACACACGCTAGGGACAATTTACATATACACCAAGCCAATTAACCTACATACAGGTACCTGGACGTCTTTGGAGTGTGTGAGGAACAAAGATTTCAGAGAAAACCCATGCTGTCACGGGGAGAACGTACAAACTCCATACAGACAGCGCCCGTAGTCGGGATCGAACCCCAGTCTCCGGCACTGCAAGCGCAGCAACTCTACCACTGCGCCACCGTGGCCGACCACTTTTTTAGTTTAAACAAAACTAAAAGAGTTATGGCAGCATTACTGGCATTCTAATACAGAGACTGAAGTCAAATCCAACCATGACAATCAGTGAACTACAAGTAGGTGGAGGCTGCTTGGTTTTTCAAGCCTCCTCAATCATTTAATAAGGTCATAGCATGCCATCTGTAACCTCTGCTCCACGTCCCAATTAAACTCTAATTATCTTTTTTTCCCTTACCTTTCTGGAATATATCAACTTCTGTTTAAAAATATTCAAAGACTGCTTCCACCGCCCCTTGAGGAAAGGATTTCCAACTTTCCACCCATATCCCTTTCCAGCAGTTGGTCAGTCCGGGTGTCAGAGGTTATGGGGAGAAGGCAGGAGAATGGGGTTAGAGGTGGGGTGGGGGGGGAGATAGATCAGCCATGATTGAATGTTGGAGTAGACTTGATGGGCCAAATGGCCTAATTCTGCTCCTATCACTTATGATCTTACCCTCTACCCAGTTTGAAGAAGGGACCTGACCCAAATCATTGTCTGTTCTCTCCACAGATGCTCTGATGCTTCAGCATGTTGTTATTTTGACCAGAACGTGTATTCTTTCTCTCTCAGATGCGCAAGCCCAAACTGTTCAACAGCAATCCCTAGTTCTTGATTGTCCCGCAGTAAACGTATTCCGCACGGCTGCTCGATTAAGACCACACATGTTCTTATGTTTCAATTAATTTGCCCCTCACTCTTTGAAATGCAATTAATTGAATACATTTGGAATAAAAAGCCAGTATTAGGCTGTCCATACACTGAACTGTGGTGAGAGCCCAACTTGATCAATGATCACTAATGAACTTTAGGTAAATGAATCTGATGTGGTTAAGACTATCTTAGTATCTGGTTGGCATACCCAGTGCTTCACACATTCTTCATGGACATTCATTATTCAAAGCAATCTCATGCTCCACACATTGGGAAAAGCTGGCAATAACCAGTCCATGAAAACACCTACAGAGTATGAATCATGACCCTCAGGAGAAGGGATAAAGCATGGACTGACTCAAATTGCTTGCAGTAATATTTTAGAAATTGTTATTTATTGCAATTTTAAAATGTCTGAAAGTGTCCATAAGAATTGGTCTTCTACACCTCTTTATTCCCTTTTGCTAATAGAATACGCCTGATGGTCTTGTGCCAAGGTTTCACATCCGTTGGTATGATTGTATACGCCTGGATAATCTGGGTACTCTGTAGTCCACCATGAGAAATCCAGGAGTCATGCACAGCTGTTTCAAGAGTGATGATCAGTTGAGCAGAATTTACGGATTTCCATCTCTGCTTAGTTGTCCTAAGTTTCTGTAATGATTATGTAGGTAAAGTTGGTAGTTCCAAGATAGTCTGCCAACTTCTAACCACAATATCTAGGCCATTTTATATACATTAAAATATATCATATCAATATTATTTCATTGGGTTTTGATGATGGAGTTAATTTCTGAATTGTGTGTTCCTCGAGGGTCATTTTCAAAAATACTGAAGCAATATAGAAACATAGAAACTAGGTGCAAGGGTAGGCCATTCGGCCTTTCGAGCCAGCAGTTAAAGGGCAGTGGATTGGGGCCTAGTCGGATCTGGCCCTGCTCTAGTACATCGAACACGTGGGACTTGGGACTTTGGTCTAAATGGCACCAAAATATGGCAACTCTTGCTTTGTGAACTGTGCAAACAGAATTTCACTGGGCAGTGCACACTTGACAATAAAGAATCATTGTACCACTGAGGTTTATGATAGTGCAAGAAAAGGTTTGTAGAGTTTTGTTGTGAGATGGGATTATGGTTTGTGCAGGTCTTTGAGCTTGGGCAGAAGTTATCAACAGTTATTCATGGCTGATCATCCAAAATCAGTAATCTGTTCCTGCCTTTTACCCCATATCTCTTGATTCCGTTAGCTCGAGGAGCTAAATAGAACTCTCTCTTGAAAGCATCCAGAGAATTGGCCTCCACTGCCTTCTGAGGCAGAAGATTCCACAGATTCACAACCTTCTGTGTTTTTCCTCATCTCCGTTTTAATGGCCTACCCCTTATTCTTAAACTGTGACCCTGGCTCTGGACTCCCCCAACATCGGGAACATTTTTTCTGCATCTTGCCTGTCCAATCCCTTAAGAGTTTTATATGTTTCCATAAGATCCCCTCTCAACTGTCTAAATTCCAGTGAATTTAAGTCCAGTCGATCCATTCAATATTATTTTGATGATGGAGTTAATTTCTGAATTGTGTGTTCCGCGAGGGTTGTTGTCAAATATACTGGAGCATTAAATAATTCCACTATGATGTTTGCTCTCGTTAAAATGTGGATAATGAGTTGTCTGTGAGTGATGAATTACTTCCTGCAGTGGTTGAATATGGAATAAACAATGGGCAAATTGAAAATTTAGAAGTAAGTCATTGAAGGGTTACATCAAAAAACACTTTGTCATTCATAGAGACCTCCCACTTGTCAGCAATCTGCTCTGTAATAAGAGCTGTGCTCCTTCTCAAATGTTCAGGAAGGGCAATGTTCAATGACATTTGTGTGTGCCATATGGGTTTCCATCTTAAATTGCTCGAAAAAGCTCAGGATTAAATCAAATCAATTTAGGTCAGGTCAAGGTTATCATGGTGCATACGTAAGTTGAGGTATAATGAAAATCATGCTTGCAGCAGTATCAAAGGCACATGGACTGAGGTCACACACAGAAACATAAACTGTACATAAATTACACACAAGTTGTACAAGCCAGTGAAAAAACTGTGCAAAAAAAACTAATTGGAAATACATTTTCTGTTGTTTTTTTACTAGAAACCAAGAAGGCTCCCACGAGGTGCCTGCAGAGGTGAATGAAGAAAGACCCAGCAGACCGTCACAGAGGAAGAGCTGGGGGGCTGCTTACAGCCACATGCAGCGCCAAGCTCACTGCCATGAACTAAGACCCAGCGAGCCGCTGCCTGCAGGTGGAGAGATTGGAAGCTACCGAGTTCAGCCCCGAACACCGGAGAGCTGAGGAGGAGGGAGCCTCTAGCCGGAAGGAGAGGGACCAGGCTATTGCCTCCAGTGTCTTAATGGTCGGCTGCAGGAGACATCCCCGGGACTCAGAGTTGGTCAGGCGAGGATAGGTACATTGGTTAAAGGGCAGTGGATTGGGGCCTAGTCGGACCTGGCCCTGCTCCAGTACATCGAGCACGTGGACCGGACTTGGGACTTTGGTCTAAATGGCACCAAAATATGGCAACTCTTGCTTGTGTGAACTGTGCAAACACAATTTCACTGGGCAGTGCACACTTGATAATAAAGAATCATTGTACCACTGAGGTTTATGATAGTGCAAGAAGAGGTCTGTAGAGTTTTATTGTGAGATGGGATTATGGTTTGTGCAGGTCTTTGAGCTTGAGAGAAGTTATCAACAGTTATTTAAGAACCTAATGGTTATAGGAAACTCATATCTGTCCATCTGTTGCTGCCACTCCTCTGGCTGCCAATTTCAGCTTTAAAAGGTCAGAATGTGAGTAGATAGTTCTCCTGCAAGCTGCCTGCAAAAGGTCACCTCTCTCCAGCACCATCATATAAAATCCCTGTTGATAACTTCTGCCCATGCTCAAAGGCAATGCATGATGTGGCCAACATGTGCCTCAGTTGGTGAAGTTTCATCCGCTTATTGCTTTGTTTAACCAGTATGGTGCTCCTTGTGCACTTCTCTGTTTGATCGAACCCGGTCTCTGGCACTGTGAGGCAGCAGTCATCCAGCTGTGCTACTGATAGCGAAATGAATGAGGAATAAGATATACACAAAAAGCTGGAATGACTCAGTGGGACAGGCAGCATCTCTGGAGAAGGAATGGGTGATGTCTTGGATCAAGACTCTTCTTCGGACTAGTCAGGGGAAAGGGAAACGAAAGATAAAGACAGTGACGTGGAGGGATAAAAAACAATGAATGAAAGATATGCAATAAAGTAACGATGATTAAGGAAACAGGCCATTGTTAGCTGTTTATTGGGTGAAAACGAGAAGCAGGCGTGACCCAGGGTGGGGGAGGGATGGAGAGAGAGGGAATGCTGGGGTTACTTGAAATTAGAAAAATCAATATTCCTACCACTGGGCTGTAAGCTGCCCAAGCGAAATATGAGATGCTGTTCCTCCAATTTGCGTTTAGCCTCACTCTGACAATGGAGGAGACCAAGGGCAGCAAGGTCAGTGTGTGAATGGGAAGCAGAATTCAAGTATTTAGCAACCAGGAGATAAGTTAGGTCCAGGTGAACTGAGCGAAGGTGAACAACCGGGAGATCAGGGGTGCATTTCTAATGGGGCAGAGAGAACAAGTTCAAAACCTATTTAGAAAATAAACTGAAAGAGCAATGAACCGTTGGAAAGGTTGTCGTAGATTCCATTTGGGGAGTCTAGAACCAGGGGCCACAGTTTAAGAATAAGGGGTAAGCCATTGAGAACGGAGATAAGGAAAAACTTTTTCACACAGAGGGTTGTGAATCTGTGGAATTTTCTGCCTGAATTTTCAGGCAGTGGAGGCCAATTCTGTGGATGCTTTCAAGAGAGAATTAGATAGAGCTCTTAAAGATAGTGGAGTCAGGGGATATGGGGAGAAGGCAGGAGGAACAAGGTTCTGATTGTGGATGATCAACCATGATCACTATGAATGGCGATGCTGGCTCAAAGGGCCGAATAGCCTACTCCTGAAACTATTGTCTATTGTCTATAGTACACAGACACTTTGGTGAAATAGTTGAATACATGGGATTCTATACAACAGTGCTGAAAAATGAGAGTTAATACATGTTACTGGAAGGATGTGGAGAGAGAATACAAGCTGAATTATATAATTTTAAATCAAATACAGAAATAGAGAATATTCAGCATCTTTGTGTGTAAGGCATTTGAAGGGATAAATCAGTTAATAAAGGTATCTCCCAGCATTTCAAATTAGAGTCATGGACCAAGATATTCATTAGCACAACTCAGAACAGAGCAATGTTCATGGTATCTCAGCCCCAGGGTACAATTCAACACCTAACCGTTTTGGATGTTAGTCAATCTTCTCAGCATGATTATAATGGCTTTAAACTTCCCCAAGTAACATCAATAGCAGTGTTTTTTTGCAAAATCTGTCTCCAGATTTTCAACCTCACTCACACAATAACTCAATTTCCCCTGAGACCATTCTCTATAACAACCAACATACAAACTGTAACCTTTGCCTTTACTGAAACCTGTGACCTCCTCCATCCCCAAAACGACCTCACATGTCATGACTGCTTTGGAATTCAGGAGCACAGTCACTTTCTGTTTCCTAGTCTCAGGATCAATGCCATACCTTTCAGTTTGCTGCTGAATGCTGCATTACAAATGATCATTGTCTAGGAGACACCATTGACTTTCCCACAGCAGTGGATAGAATGAGCACAGACATTTGTCTACAATGCGGGTTTCTCTGATATAGGCATTGATCAACTGTATTCATTTCCTTCTCATGACCTCTTTGACAAGCTCCTGCCAGGAGCAACTGGATGTAACTATGGAGAGTCTTTGTGGCCTCTCACACTATAAACATGCATTCAACTGGTGCTATTCTTCTCCAGCTGAACTGTTGCCACTGTGTCCTACATTCTATCTTTGCAGCTTCTTGTCCTTCACTGGAAGAGTATTGTTTGCATTGTGCAATGTCCTTTAAGAGCACCATAAAATACATCAGTACGGATGAATGCTGAATGGTGCAACGGATCAATGGAGAACATTGCTCTGAAACTAACCAAGTGTGGCTTTATGCAGAGGAATTGAACAGCAATGTTTTTGGAATGAGAAAGATCTTGTCCTTTATGCAATTTTCACAAACATTGTTATGGTGTGCCTGAACTTTGTTTTAACACCAATAAAAGTAAAACAATTTCTGGTGGATAGAAAGTTATGTTAAAACTATTTAAAAACTGTTTAACTCTTGCTGGAGCACATTGTATATAATTCCAGACTTCATCATTTAGAAATGACAATAGATTTTGAGATTCTACATGAGAGATTTTGTGATGCAGGATAGCATGATTGAAAAGTACTTTACCTCCACACAGAAGAGAAGGCTTGGAGGAGATGAGGCAGAGCTGATCAAAACAATAAAGTGCTTTAGATAAAGTAAATAAAGGGAAACTATTTCCATTTCTGGAAGTTAATGAAACCAAAAGAGATAGGTTCAAAGTGATTGGCAAAATAAACCGGACATAACTAGGGAGTTTCTTGTCCCCAGAATGGATCGTTAGCATTTAGAAAGTACTGCATGGCAGGATGCTGTAAATAGAGTCAATAGCAGTTTTTAAACAGAAATACTGTAGATGCATACCTGCAGGAGACAAAAGTTTAGGAATAGGAAGAACGAATGGAAATAGATTCCACTTTGTAAAACAACAACACAGACTGGATGGGTGAATGATCTGCTGTTAACCAATAAGATTCTCTGCTTCTCATTTTCCATTATTTTACAGATGTTTAACAAAAAATATGGTGGGCACCATGGTGCAGCGGTAGAATTGCTGCATTACAGTGCCAGAGATCTATGTTGGATCCTGACTATAGGTGCTGTCTGTATGGAGTTTGTACATTCTCCCTGTGACTGCATGGATTTTATTTGGGTGCCCTCCCACACTCCAAAGACCTATAGGTTTGTAGGTTATTTGGCTTTGGTATATAATGTAAAATTGTCTGGAGTGTGGAAGATAGTGTTAATGTGCAGAGTGACTGCTGGTCGGTGCAGACTTGGTGGGCTGAAGAGCCTGCTTCTGTGGTGTATCTCCGAAGTCTAAATCCACAAGATATGGAGCCAAGGCCAGGAGAATATACATCAGTGGGTGAAATGCATTCATCATATATCATAATTAACTTTAATGCTCGTGCTTTACTCATTCTCCTGTAAACATGTCATCTCTGCGAGTTACATAACCGATTCCTTCCTTGGTCAAAGACCATTTAGTCACATGCTCAGTTTAGTTTAGTATAACTTGAGCAACCTGAGTTGACACCGGCAATTATCATGCGCCATGCTCTTTGAAAGAGCTGTAGGCTGGGTGACTGGCAAATGTTTGGCAAACCTATCCATTTTTGCACTCATCTTCACGATTGGGAAAGGGGGAGATGCAGCGAGACCTGGGTGTCATTCCTTGCAGCATTCCAAGGTACATTAAAGAAACAAGACTTTTATTTGAGTATCAGCTAATTCATTGAGGGTCTGCTGGAAATTGCCTCAGTTAGTTTAAATTAGTACATTGAGATTGTGCATGGAAAGAGGCGTCTTCGGACCTACTGAGTTGCAACCGGCAAAATTCTTGATCATGCAGGAAGATTGTTCCCGATGTTCGCACTAATTCTATCTTTAGAACCGAGATACTTTTTTTTCACACTTTCTCTGGAATCCTCTTCCTTAGGCCGCATTAAGAGGGAGTTAGATGTGGCAATTTTATGCGGGTCATGGAGAGAACAGGTACTGATATGAACGCATCATGTGGCGGTGGGCTCGAAACCTCCTGCACCTAATTTCTATGTTTCGGCGCACTAAAACATACACATCCATCCACAGGGAGAATATGCAAATCCGGCCAAAACAACACGCATCACAGGGAGAATATGCTCCACCAGACAGGATCAGACAGGTCAGGTCAGGATTGAACCCTGGTCTCTGATGCTGGGGCAGCAGCCCCTCTGTCTGCACTGTGCCACCCATAGTGTGCGTAGGTGAGTGGTCAAATTTGTAATAGTTGACAGGAATGTGGGGGGGGGGGGATGTGATTAATGTTAGAAGAGTGTAAATTCTTGATAGCTGGTATATACGTTGAGCTGAAAGGCTTGTTTACGTGCTGTACAACTCTATAGGGTGGCATGGTGGCACAGCGGTAGATTTGCTGCCTTACAGCGCTTGCAGGTGTAAGGCAGCAAGCCGGGTTCGATCCCGACTATGGGTGCTGTCTGGACGGAGTTTGTACGTTCTCCCCGTGACTGCGTGGATATTCAGTTTTTTCCCACACTCCAAAGACATACAGGTTTGTAGGTTGATTGGTTTGGTATAAGTGTAAATTGTGTGTAGAATACTGCTAGTAGGTGGGGATTGCTGGACGGTGGGCCGAAGGGTCTGTTTCCACGCTGTATCTCTAAACTACAAACTAAACTGAACTCTAAACCATTGACTCATCCATAAAAACAATAATAACAATAGATTAAGTGGAGAGATGAAACAGGTAAAATATGTATTCACAATTTCATGCAATCATGGACCTACATAAAGAGACAGAGGTATTTAGCTTTCCTTTCATGCCTCGTTAGCTCTCGCTCCTTGGCATTATCATTATCAGGCCGTTCCTGAGAACGCGGCTTCTCCTTGGATTGAGATTTAAATTTAGTATTTTATTGACCAGGGCGCAATGGAAAAGGTTCAAACAACAGATGCTCACAGTCAAACTCATTAGCATAATTATCTGCGGCCATAAAATTAGTGCACCTGGTTTCAAATTGGAGCCGCTGGTCCTTTTGTTGCTCAGCTTCTCAGCCAAAAGTTGGCAGAATACTGTAACACTGAGCAGTTACTTCGGAGAGCTGACCAGCTGACATTAGCGATAGAGCAGTGTACAATGTCTGGCTCTTTGGCTGAGCTTGGTAACAGACCTAAACTCAATGATGCCAACTGCAAAATCACAATGCAAGAAAGAGTTAGATTTAGCTCTTAGGGCAAAAGGAATCAAGGGATATGGGGAAAAAGCAGGAACGGAGTACTGATTTTAGATGATCAGCCATGATCATATTGAATGGTGGTGCTGGCTCGAACGGCCGAATGGCCTATTCCTGCACCTATTTTTCCATGTGTCTATGTTTCTAAATCACAATTTTTTTCTGTAGCAGATATCATTGATTTGTGGATACTTTGTCTCTTTCCTAAAACAGGTGCTATGTTACAATGTCCCCTGGCCCAGGTACCTTAGAGCGGTCAATTGGTAGAGAGTTCGAAGAAACTTGGGGCTATCTGGTTGGGAGGAGGGTAAACAAGCAAGAAAAAGGGCGAGTTCATACAAAGGTTGATAGTTAGAAATGTTTCCCCATAGCAATGGCATCTAATACTAGAGGACATGGGTGTAGGGCAAGAGATTTAACGGGGATCTGAGGAAGATAATTTTCCATCCACTGGTGGTTGGAATCCAGCATGAACTACCTTAATGGTTGGTGGAGGCAAATATTCTCTCAATTTTATTCTTGTCAATGAGTAGAAGGCTATTAATCAAGTGCCAGTAAATGGGAAAGTATAAGTTACTTGATAGTCAGCATGGAACTGATACAGAAGGGTCTGATTCTATGTTCTCTGACTCTAGGATAATCAGAATAAATGTTGAGTGCAGACAGAACCAGGGGTACAAGTTCTAAAATTCCTGAAGATGGCAGGGCAAGTAGATAAAATGTCTGAGAAGGGATATTGATGTCTTCTGTCCTGACTTTGAGGCAAACTATAGGTCAAGGCAGGCATGCTACCACCGTTTTAGACCACAGTTGGAACAGTATCTGCAGTTTTCTTCACATTGCATGATTTAATAGCACAGGAGAGGGTGCAAAGGGGGTTTGCAAAGATATTTCCATAAAGGTTTGTTGTGAGTAAAGATTCATATTTTCTCTGGAAACAAAGAGCTGAAGAGAGATTTAAGGAAGGTCGAAACAGAATAAACAGAAATATTTTAATTTTCACAGCCTAGTGGTCAATGACAAAGGGGCATATATTTAAGATAATAGAATGATTAGAGGGGAATTGAGAAACTGCCCAAAGTTATTGGGGGAGGAATCTGGAAATCATTGTGTGAAAGAATAGTGGAGGTAAAAACGCCATTAAAAATGGCAAGAATATCCATTTTATTTTAACATAACCAACGAAAAAACAATGCATGGGATTCATATCTTTCCAGTTAGAAGAGCCATAAACATCTGACGACTTTCTTTGTCCTAATACTTCTGATCTACATTAGTCTTAACCACTTAATGATAAAATAACTTGCACCTACAATTGTTTTCATCACGTCAATCTACTGATGTATTTCAGGCTTGATGAGATATTTTCTAAAGTATGATCACAAATATAAGGAGTCAATTAAATTGCACACAGCCATAAGTTAATGACTAAGCAACAGCTGTTTCTTCCTGAGGGATGCTATCCAAACTCAGTCCAGAACCTCTGTGCTGGAATGAGTATGCTTTGCTTTCTAATTTTGCTGCTAATATGGGATAACACTGTAAAAAAAACAGTCAAATAAACAGCAAAATCCAGTGATAAATATCAATCCCAAATGTGCGGAAATGTAGCTGTTCTTCAAAACACAGCTCAAGGACCCTTTAATCGGGAGGTTTGCTTTAGAGTTAAGGGCCTGTCCCACTTAGGCAACTTTTTAGGCAAGTGCAGGAGACTCTGTGCTCGCATCATGATTGCCACATAGTCGCCACATGTTCGCTGATGGTCTCTGGTGTGTCTCCTTCATGGCCGCAAGTAATTCCCGCATTCTGGGACCTAGTCGTGGCCTCAGTATGGTTGCCGCAAATTTTTCAGCATTTTGAACATTTTTCTGCGACCAAAAATTGGTCGCCATGGAGAAAATCGATAATCCTGTAGTCGTAGGTGCAGTTGTAGTGGGGTCGCCATGTACATAGATACATAGAAAATAGGTGCAGAAGTAGGCCATTCGGCCCTTCGAGCCTGCACCGCCATTCAATATGATCATGGCTGATCATCCAACTCAGTATCCTGTAACTGCCTTCTCTCCATGCCCCCTGATCCCTTTAGCCACAAGGGCCACATCTAACTCCCTCTTAAATATAGCCAATGAACTGGCTTCAACTACCCTCTGTGGCAGAGAGTTCCAGAGATTCACCACTCTCTGTGTGAAAAATGTTTTTCTCATCTCAGCCTTAAAGGATTTCCCCCCTTATCCTTAAGCTGTGACCCCTTGTCCTGGACTTTCCCAACATCGGGAACAATCTTCCTGCATCTAGCCTGTCCAACCCCTTAAGAATTTTGTAAGTTTCTATAAGATCCCCCCTCAATCTCCTAAATTCTAGCGAGTATAAGCCGAGTCTATCCAGTCTTTCTTCATATGAAAGTCCTGACATCCCAGGAATCAGTCTGGTGAACCTTCTCTGTACTCCCTCTATGGCAATAATGTCCTTCCTCAGATTTGGGGACCAAAACTGTACGCAATACTCCAGTTGTAGTTATGGGTAGTCGAGGTAGTTGCAGGTAGTTTTAATTAATCGCCTTTGCTGACCGGGCTTTTCAGACGAGTGCTGCGAACTTGACAGTCACCGGCAGTCTGCTGATGAATCGCCTAAGTGGGACAGGCCCTTAACTCTGTATCACTTCCTAACGTGCAGCAGTTTCTCTCTATGGCATTGTAATGCCCAGTCTTTGGCCTGAGACTTGAAACCTCATCCCTTCTAATTCTGCGTAGGTCTGCTATCATTAAGCTATGACTGACATTTGGGACTGATTGAGCACTTAATTATATATTTATTGAGCGAAATGCCACACACAAATGAAATCATAAATTAACAGCACCCATTAATTGAGTGAATTTATCTTACTGATGAATTACAGTTCCCAAAATATATACTGCCTAATATATTGCAGAATTATCATGATCTTCTTAGGCAGTTCTGTGGTGTTGCGAATGACTTGCAGTCTCTCTACTTCTGAGAGTGGAAGATGTCTATGTGTTACATAGAGTGGATGTTGCAATCCACCTACCACTCAAGCATGACTGAGTGTGGTCTTGGTCCAATGACGAGAGGTCCAAAATGGCTGGAGATTTAGCATACATGTACATTCATGGACACACACACATCATACACACACCCTCTCCCTCTCTCTCTCTTTCCCCTGCAAATCACACACCCACCCCAATAACTCCCCCAAGTACACACAATGGCCGATAAAATGCATATTGATGGACACAAACACATAGGATTAGATCATTTTCCTGGCTTTGTTGAGTGGTCTGAAGTTACTATTTTATTGAGCTCTGCAATGCTGGAAGTTGCATATGTCATTCCAAGGGATTATTTAGTGACTATTATCATGGCAATCTGCACGGTGAAGGCTTATGCGATGGCGAACAACTTTGATTGTAAAAGGCTTCATTGCCAAACATTCACTCCAGATTTTCATACTAATGACATCTGCTACCCAGATGTCCTCTCAACAGACAGTTATCCATAATTACCTTAGTGTTTTGCCTATTCCTGCCACTGTTACACTGAAAGATCATGCACATTAATGGACATAAGTGGAACAAGAGCACACCTGGCACTGTTAATACCCACAACAACTTCAAGGAGGTCAAGCGCATATAATTAAAATGGAAGCGTTGCACAGTCCATGAACCAGGAATGCAGTGTTGAATTTATTTTTTGATATGTTTAGAGGTGGGTTAAATGAAAATTGAAGAATTTTTGCTTTTAGATCAAAACCCAGAAGCACTTTTTTTGTGTATCAATGAATGTAAACCACATGACAGGAAACTTTGGCACCTGTCCATAACCACAATATTTGGGTGACATATTCATATTCATAAGTGATTGGAGCAGAATTAGGCCATTCGACCCATCAAGTCTACACCGTCATTCAATCATGGCAGATCCGTCTTCCCCTCTGAACCAAATTCTCCTGCCTTCTCCCCATAACCCCTGAACCTTGTACCAATCACAAATCTATCTATCTCTGTCTTAAAAATATCCATTGACTTGGCCTCCACACCCTTCTGTGGCAATTAATTCACAGATTCACCACTCTCAAACTAAATAAATTGTTCCTCATCTCCTTTCTAAAGGAATGCCCTTTAATTCTGAGGCTATAACCAGTGATATTGTTGTGTTTACTGCCCTGATCTGCAAACAGGCCTCATTTGTTTCTGGAATATTTACATATGGGACTGTTCCTGTTCACACAAACCGTCTTCATTATATTTAACAAATACCATGACATTCCTGCTTCGCCACCACAGGACTCCAGGAAAACGGGAGTGTAAATTGGATTACTAGATTTTGCATCTTTGGATGACAAGAATAGGCAGCTAAAGCTGGTTAAGAAATGCCAGTAGTCCTACAGTAGTTCTCTTGGTGGCCAATGTCTATGAACTCTATGAGTGCATATCGAAACACAAAAATCCCGCACATGTTGACAGATTGTAACGGGTAAATCTGTCAGTGGGTTTCATTACTGCAAGGATAAAAGAGAGAGGCAGTGAGTCAATTCAGTCAAAAAGGCAAAAGAAACATATGTAAGATTTAGGAAAATAAAATCAGACAGTTCCTTCAAGGAATATAAAGAAATCAGGAAAGAACAAGTAAGGAATTTGGTGGGCCAAAAGAGGACATGGAACGTCCTTGCTAAATAGGATTGAAGAGAATCTTTCAGGCATTTTATATATACTTTAAAAACAAGAGGGCAAGTGTCAAATTTTGCACTTTGAATGTGACAATCGAGTTACAGTAATCGCAGGAACATTAATAGCACTGAGGAACAGAAGGATCTTGGATCTTGTTGAAGTCCATTACTCCCTGACAGTAGCAACAGATAGAGTGGTAACAAGGTGTGTGAATGACCAGAGCATTGAGTTTAAGAGTCAGTAAGTGATATTGTAGCTTTATAAAAGTTTGCTTTGGCCACGTTTAGAGAATCGTGTGCAGTTCTGGTTGTTCCATTACAGGAAGCACATGGAGGCGTTGGAGGGGGTACAGTAGAGGTTTACCAGAATGCTGTTTGAATTTGAAGCTATTGGTTATAAGGAGGGGCTGGATAATCTTGGCTTCTTTAAACTCTCCTCACTTGAAGAGAGACCTGATGGAAGTTTATAAAACTGTGAAAGGCTTAGATTGGGGAAACAATCCAAATTAATTTCTCAGGGTGGAACGCCAAATATAAGTGATGTAGCTTTGAGGTAAGAGGGAAAAGGTTTAAAGAAGATGAGCAGTATGTTGTTTTCTGGGTGGTGGGTGCTTGGAACACTGCCAAAAATCATGGTGAAAGCAGATACGATAGTGGCATTTAAGAGACTTTTAGATAGGCAAATGAATGTGCAGGAAATGAGGGCTACGGGTCACCTGCACGTAGAAGGCATTAGTTTAATTTGGCATCATGTTCCACACAAGCATCATTGGCCAAATGTCTGTTTCTGCGGTGTGCTGTTCCTTGCTGTAGGTTCTATGTGGTCAGTGCAATAAAGTGTCAGCCATGACATTACTGAATAGCAAAACAGACACAAGCGGCTGAATGGCCTACTCCCAGATCTATCACTGTATAACCACACAATATGGACATGCAATGGGCTCCACTTAATAACAGCCAGCTCACAGCTCTGCACAAGACCACAAGAAATTGCAGAGGGTAATATATGTAGCCCAGTACATCACAGACCAGACTTCCCATCATTGATTCCATCTACACTTCACAGCTTCGGGAAACATAATCACATATTCTGCACCCCCTTTTGCCCTATCCATTGCATTTGTGTTTGACAATTTTATTTATGTATAGTATTATCTGATCTGATTGGATAGCCTGCAAAACAATGCCTTTCACTGTACCTCGGTACACGTGACAATAATATACCAAAACCCTCTACATTGATTGGCATTCAATAAAACAAGGAGTGATTATATTATGATGTGGCTCTAAGCTACATCTCACTTTGCTGCAGACACCTGCTATTAGTACTCGTTTTCTATTTGCGCATAATCACAGGTGAAGTTTGATATTAATTAGGTTTGGAAGACACAAACTTTGGTTATTCAGATGTAATTCAGACAACATTAGAGTTAGCCTTTTGCTGCTGAGTTTTCAAAGCACATAGACCTCTCCTGTATGAAACCTGTCGATTAATGCAACTATGGAGATTTTATTTATCCTGACAAAATTGAGATCAGTTTTAAAATAGAATCCAGGTTAATCTAAGAAATTGCCCTTCCTAAACGTCTGTGGACAGTTTTTCAGTATTGTTGAGTTCTACAACTCTCATTCCAATACCATCACAGGTTCATCTTAACTTCATGAAGTTCAGATGGTGAAGAACAATGCACCTGCTGAGAGGTGCTGCAATTACTGTTGGGCATTTTAAGACTCCCAACACCAATATAATCACACTTCGTAATAGTATGGTACTAGATCAAATAAGATTTTATTCTGGTCCTAATTTACACTTTTAGGGAGGGACACATTTTGTGCTTTATCCTGCACAGTGGAAATGTTGACTCTGGTGTGAAACTGCCAATTGAACAGCATCCACAAAGAGAAGGGGAGGTCTGGGGTAGAAATGCATCCTCTGCAATGCTCACCAGCTGTGTGATCCAGTGACATTGCCATTTGAAATCTGCTCCGAAAAGTTGATAGAAACACATTTAAAAAACTGAGTGCAATGCATAAAATACACTACACAACATGTGTATGAAGGAACTGCAGAGCAGAAGAGATGCTACCTGTCCCGCTGAGTAACTCCAGCATGTTGAGTCTATCTTTACTACATAACATATTTGCCTGTAAATTACAATACAATTTTCTAAATTATTTGGATTATGCAAATTTCAAGCTGGCTCTGACCAAATGAATATAGTTACCGCATCCTCTGACAGCAAACCTGGTGGTTGTAAGACTCAATTGTCCTGGGATATGGGTCAGCATGAATTCCAATCTCAGACACAGAATGGTAGTTTGTTATTGAAGTAACCGGCTTCTTCTCAAACCTGGTATTCCGAAGAATAAAGCAGCATTGTTGATAATTGTGCTGGATATGCAGTAAAAAGAATTAAGCAAAGTCATGCAGCGCAGTCAGGAAGAGTTCTCGGAGCAATTTGTGATGCCTGTGCCATAAATAGGAGAAACACTAATCACCTTTTGCTCCCTGAACAGAGATGAGTATTGAGTGGTACCGTTAAACCATGCATATTGAGTATTATTTGCAAATGTCAGCATCACTAATATTTAAGTAGTTCAACAAAACTATCTCCATTGAGGACATTGGCCCAACTCTAGGTTTGGTCAATGCCAATTAAGCAGGTAGGATCTAAGCACTCTTGCAGCAGTTTTAACTTTGTCAGTGCTGGATCCGTCATCATGCATTATGTTATTGAATAGACAACTGTGCCAACTAGATTTCATGATGAACAGCGGCGCTTAACTACCAAAATGGATAACATTTTTCACAGCAGTTAATAACCACATTGGCAACGCTCCACTCACTTTCAATTATCGCTGCCATGTGAAAAGCAACAGGGGGGTACAGTATTAGATTTCCAAAAAAGGACAAAGTTCAAATGAACAGCACAGCATGATCCTGTTGGATTGGAGAATCACACACATTACTGTTTTGTAACAAACCAGGTTTCACTGGAACACTCAGTCTATAATAGAATCTTAATTCTCAACATGTGCACACTTACAGTAAAGGAGCTGTCCCACTGCGGGGACCTCATCTGCGAGTTTAGAACAGTTTGCCCTTGACTCAAACTCGCAGCATGGTCTACACGTGGTCCTGGGTGGTCCTATGTGGTCACTGGAACTCTCCTTCATGCTTGAGGGAAGTTCCCGCATACTTGCGGCCTCAGCTAGGTCGCGGAAATTTTTTCCTCGTGTTGAAAAATTTTCCACAAGTAAAAATTGGTCGGCATTTTTCTTTTTAACTCGTAATGCAGTGGAGTGGGGTCGCTATTTAGTTACAGGCAGTCGAGGGCAACCGTAGACAATCTCATTCGCTGACCGGGCATTTTAATTGGCTCAGCGGAGTTTTCAGGACCAAGGAAAACCGACCAGTAGGTAAAATGCCCGCTAAACTTTATTATAAGTTGTCAGACTTCTTAAAAATGTTTTCAGTACTTCTCTCTCCCCTTCTCTCCTTTAACGGTGACAAGAGTTTGATCAGTAGATCATTTCAAAGCTTAGGGTTGATATACCAGTCAGAGGTTTTTGAATCTCATAAGATAAAGCAGTAGAAATGAGCCATTCAGCCCATCGAGTATACTCTGCCATTCAATCATGGCTGATCGATCTTTCCCTCTCAACCACATTCTCTTGCTGTCTCTGTAACTTGACACTCTTCCTAAGCAAGAATCTATCAATCTCCAATTTAAAAATACCTGATGTCTTGGCCTCCACAGCCATCCATGGCAAACAATTCCACAGATTCACCACTCCCTAGCTTTAGAAATGCATCCTAATCTCCATTCTGAAGGTATGTCCTTTAATTGTGAGGTTGTGCCCTCTGGCTCTAGACTCTCCTTTTAATTGAAGTATCCTTTCCACATTCAGTCTATCTAGGCCTTTCATTAAACAGTAGGTTTCAATGAAATTCCCCATCATCATAAGCTTTGATGAGAAATTAAACAGCTAAAATGCTCTGCACTCTTCCAAATATTGTCCCTCCATCTCAGACTCAAAATGCTTCACTCTCATTGCTTTGTTGTGATGGATAGTGTCACAAATATCTCCGAAGGCCTCCAAATTTGCATATCAAGTGATGCTAAACAATAAGGATGCTAAAATGACAACAGAAAAGCCGGTTTGCAAAACTTTGAAAAAAATATTTATTTTTTGAGCGGTAAATGGATACTAAATTTATGTGACAGATTCACACTGGTTTATTCACTTTGTAATCACACTGCCAAATTGAAGGACCTTCTCTTGCCTCCAGTAATGCTTCAGAAATATTACTTAAATGGCAAATAGAAATACAACCCATGATGCCACCCCTTGCACTGCTATGTGCAGGAAGGAACTGCAGATGTTGGTTTAAACTGAAGATAGACACAAAAAGCTGGAGTAACTCAGCAGATCAGACAGCATCTCTGGAGAAAAGGAATAGGCAATGTTTTAGGTTGAGACCCTTCTTCGTGTGTTTCGCCAATTTATTCTCTCCAGAGATGCTGTCTGACCCGCTGAGTTACTCCAGCTTTTTGAATCTGTCTTGCACTACTATGCCAAGTACTGTGTTTTTTTTACTACTGTGTCATTTTACTACTGTTTGGTAAAGGCTCTTTTGTCTTGTGGATTTTAAATGCAAATCTTTCTCTCATTGTTCTTCAGTGAATGAATCAATGGTGACTTGGAACTCAGCCTCCAAAACCGCCAATGTTGGGGAGTTATCTGCAAACAGCAGCTCGGCCACAGAGGTTGCAGTGGCCTTGTTTCTGAAGGGGAGACAATGCTCGCTGAACAACTTCCCTTTTATCCGGGAGATTTCCTCCACACCTGCTGGAAGCTTGGCAAAGGTGAAGCTTTGCCTTGAGAAGAGATCAGACCATTGATGAAACCATGCTTGACTCCAGTCGAGAAAGAAATTGGGTTAAGGTTAGGGAGGATAAAATTAAGGCAGACCATGGTGGCAGCTTTCCCTGTGCTGGCAGTATGAAATTGTTTCACTACTATTCTGTGTATTTCCATTCCTCGTGTTGGCCATGATTACAGCCTTGTTGCGGTCCCCAGGTATGCCTTCTGTGTCCAGCTCAGAGAGGCAATGGTTATGATTCGGTGACTGAAGTTCTTTCTCAACTGGCATTTATGATTGGTCGGATATGTAGCAAACTTGGACTGTGTAGCATGCTGTACAATGGCAATACTGCCATGGATGGAATGCTCACATAAAGGACAGCGCCACAATTAAGGAATCTTCTAAGGACTATTTCCAGTAAACAATTCCAGTGACGTTGTTAAATTCTCTTTCAGTCTTGGCTCTGAGCCTTGTGGGCTTATGGATATACACTCTGCAAATGGCCTTAATGGTGCTGAAGAACCCACGTACATCATGGTTGCAGTTGAGTTGCTGAATCTTCAGCATTCCTTGAATTCACATGTTTTCTGTTGGACTTCAGCTTTCAGAGTTGTACCTTTAGGGCACTACATTGGCACAGCTAGGAAAGCCACTGGTTCACAGCACCAGAGACCTTGGTTCCATCCAGACCTTGGGCAAGCCTATGTGGCATTTACATGCTTTCACTGTGAAGGATTTCTTCCCACAACCCAGAGATTTGCGTAGTTTAATTTGCCACTGTAATTGTTGCGACTATGTAGGTGATGTGGCGTCGGGGATGCCACCAGGTTCGGCAGCGACCACACCGACACTCCCAGTAAGATGAACTCATGTATATGTTTTATTTACGGTGACAAGAGAGTCTAGGATTGCATGGGTGCGTTGTCTGCTGCACTCAGGGTGCAAGCAAGATGACGCAAGTGATCTTGGGTTGTCCTGGCAGCTCAGTCCTGTTATCAAAGGAGAAGGCGTGGCCATCTCAGGCTTCTTCATGCAGTTCGCCCTTGCCTCAAGAGGAGATGCTGGCAGTCCCATGCTTATCCAGGCAACTCAACTTTGGATGAGTTCGAACAGACAGAGGTGGCAGTCTCTGGATTATCCTGGTGGCGCAGTCTGTGCTGCTGTTTGGGCACAGTCCCTTGTTGTCTGTGGCTAAAGGAGACACTGGCAATTCAGGCTTAGACAATAGGTGCAGGAGTAGGCTGTTCGGCCCTTCGAGCCAGCAGCGCCATTCAATGTGATCATGGCTGATCATCCACAATCAGTACCCCGTTCCTGCCTTCTCCCCATATCCCCTGACTCCGCTGTCTTTAAGAGCCCTATCAAGCTCTCTCTTACCCCGGCAACTCAGCCTTAGCTTCAGAAGAGGCACTGGCTTTCTAGGGCTTCTTCCCAGCAGCTCAGTCTTAACCACAAGGTGGCATCAGGTTTGTTCCAGTGCTTCAGTCTTCCTCAAACCTACAACAGGGGAACTATACTAGCAGGGAGGAATCTCGCTTCCCTCTCTCTAGAAAGCCTGGGTTTTATAAGGAGTAAGCTGACAAGGTTTGAATGTGAAAACCAATATCAACTAATTTGACCCAGTTGTTACCAATGATGTTGTGGATTGGCAGATCAGAGCAGCTTCTGAGGGAGGGAGTGATGTCCCAGTGAGTAGAATAATCTGGGGAAATTTGAGAGGAATATGGGGAGATTATTAAAATGGTATTAATGTAGTATTGGTGGAAATGGGTGGGTGATAGTCAATGAAGACTTGGTGGGCCAAGGGGCCTGTTTCTGTACTGTGTCTCTGACTGTGTCACTGACTATTTTTGTTCAAGAGTTTCCATATTGAGAACATTATGCATTTGCAGCTGGATCTCCTGGTCATTTTCTACAAACCAGTCTCATATTTTCTGGTAGAGAAGTCAAGAGTCCCTCCACACCGGTACAGTAGAGCAGACCCCTTCAAATACATGAATGGCAGAAGGAAATCTAAATGTATCATCTCCTCACTTCATCTGGCATTTCTTAGATTTCTGCAGGCTACTTATATATCAATGTCAATTGAGCAAACTTTTGAATTGACTCATTTAAATAAAACATACACGTGGAACTGAGTAGGATTATGTTTGCTCCTTCATTACATGTGAATAATACGACATAGCCTCCAGCATAACACAATTCACATATTTCCAGCAGAGAGAATATTTTCAGCGAGTGTGGGTGGTAGGTTTAAAGTGTTCATTACATCCGTTGGGGGGGGGGGGTAAATCTTTTGTTAGTCTGAGCAGTTAATGTTTAAACGTTTTCCACTTTAGCTGTCAATTGTCAGTACCTGATGTGCTTACCTTCAACGTGCCATGTTCAAAAGCAAGGAAGGCCACTCCCAGCAACTGTCTGGGAGTGGCACTGATATTTCCCTAATGGCACTGATATAAAGTGAGGATGTGTTTTGCAGGAAATAAGCTTTGTGCTTTTGGTCCCAAATGAATCATCCATATTTTCTGCAGGGAAAAGCCCAGTCATCATGTTAACTGGAAGTCATGCCTGGGATAAAACTGGTGACACACCTCCCATGTGGATAAACAATCATTTAACTGATATGGACATCATCTGGCAAGATCAAACCAGTTACAACTCTGTGATTGCTGTTCTCACCTGCAAGTCACTGAATTTACAGAAGCTGTCTAAGAAGGAAATTAATCTTTCTGAGGCAGTGGGATTCAACACAGCTAATTTCACCATCTTTCAGCCATTCTTCCGTGGTTCTTAATAATGGAAACGCATGAAAATGCAGATGTTGAAATATTGATTCAATACACATAGTGCTGGAGGAACTCAGCCAGCTCTACATGTACGGAAACCATCTGTGGAGGAAATGATCAGGCAACATTTCTAATCAAACTTAAGAAGGAACTTGACCTGAAATGGTCTCTTTTCATTCCTCCAAAGATGCTGCCTAACCCACTGAGTTGTTCCAGAAAACCTGTGTTTTGGTCCTTGATAATGGCCAGTTGCATCTCTACTCTGCAGCCATGATGGTGCAGCAGTGGCTCCACTCCCATTGTCTGCAAAGGTGGCATAAGCAATTTTCTACTCGCTCTTTTTGCAGAAAGATGATGCCAACACCACTATCTTTAAGAAATACCTTTGAAGAGTATTTGTATCTCGAAACTTAATTGTGTACATTGTAAAGTGAGTAAAGTCCCTTAAAATTTGTCGGCACAGCCTACGACCTGGAGGAGGGCTGGTGTTCTTTAATACCCTGATTTCTGGCTCCTCTACAGCAGGCAAGTTTTTTAACATCAGGATCTTCCCACTCAAGTTTGGGCTTTACCTTGTATTGGTGTCATCTTTGAATGCAATCAACAAAACACCCAGCACATTGCAAGCTCTATCACCGTGAAGACTAAAGAGGCTGCCCTTTGTTAATAATATTGTTCCGAGTTTCACACAGCTGGGTGGTTCTACATTGACCTGGTGCAGGGTTACCTATGATACTGACTAACCCTTATGCTGTATGGTACCTCATTGAGTTATAAAAGGCAATTTGTTTTTTTAATTAACATCGATTATTATCTCTTCCTTTACAGTCTCTTTATCTCACCCACTCCCACTCCTGAACATCTTTATTGCTATACATTTCCTTAATCAGTGAAGCAATTGCAATTACCAAATAATGGTTATTAAACAAGTATGGGGCTGGATTGTACTGAGAAATAGCAGGTGGTTCCCCAGTAAATTGCTGCATAGCTCCAGTATGTGGACCAGCCTATTTAAGACTTAACTGCTTCTACATTACAATCACAGGGCTATATAGCATGTTGGATACCAGATGCAAGTGCATCTAACTTTTTAGTTCATTCTTGAATTAATCACCATGCTCAGTGGCATTATTGAAACAGGGGATTGAATGCACTTTGTATCTGGCCTTTGACCTATATTATGGTCATTGGTGGTGCTTCATTCATGGTCCCATTCATCTAAATAATGTCACAGACCTTCATTAAAAGGCATGGAATAGTTGTGTTTTCCATTAATACTGATGTGATGATTTAAACAAACCTATTTGAACATATCAAGCAATCATATATTTATTTTATTGAGAATTTTAAAATTATTGTGACGATTTAAATATTACAAAAAGGACATTGAGTGAGTTGTCAGAAGTTTGTCATGGGTGAGGTCCATGGGTGAGGGTGAGGTGGACATAGTCAGAATCAGCAGACTGCCCCACCTTACAAATTAACTGCCACGGTGAGGTAGACAGAAAACCAGAACATGGTGGTGACCACCAGGGCAAGCCCAGGCATTGCTAGTGCAATCTATAGAACCGTTTCATTTTATTCATGTGAAAGATGTATGGGTCATTAGAAGGTCATGAAGGCTTATCACATACTTAGAAACATAGAAAGTAGGTGCAGGAGCAGGCCATTTGGCCCTTCGCGCCAGCACCGCCATTCAATATGATCATGGCTGATCATCCAGAATCCATACCCTGTTCCTGCTTTTTCCCCATATCCCCTGATTCCGTTAGCCCTAAGAGCTATATCTAAATCTCTTTTGAATACATCACAAAAGCTATCACCGGGGCGTAGGGGGATGTGAAGAGTGGGGGAGGTAGGGGATAGAGAGATAGGAGGTGGGTAGGGAGGGGAGAGGAGTTATGGAGGGAGGGGAAAGGAGAGGAAGGGAGAGGTGAGTGAGGGATGGGGAGGGGAGGAGGAGAGGGGAAAGAAGAGGGATGGTAAAGATGAGTGGGAGGTAGTGCTGGGGGGTGATGGGAATTGAGCCGCACCTTTTTGGGGCTACGAGTAAGTGGTGGAATATTGCCTTGGGGGAATGGGTTGCGGTGGGGGAACGGGTGAGTGGTGGAATATTGCATTGGGAGAACGGGGCCCAATGGTCATGCCGTAAATACAAGTTTGATACATCAGAAGGACTGTTAATTTGATACTGAGTAAATTAATTTCACTTGCTCATTATCCAACTGTTTTTCTCCCACTGCAATATACATTTTCTTTTCATATTTCCAACTGAAAAAAAATCTGATTATGTGCTGCTATCACAGAGCAG